>NC_092276.1:367500-410000 GCF_036320965.1 Panulirus ornatus
AGGAGGACCAGAGGTGAGTGACATAGGAAAGAAGAACGCCAGCGGATCTTGCTCACCGCGAAGCCCGTTTCGCCAGTGAGAGAGAAGGGAGAAGGACTGCCAATGCCTGAGCAGGTGAGAGTTAAAGAGCGTCTCAGAGAATATAGGGAGAAGGTCAACGTGTAAGATTTGACACGCGGGTATTCGGAGCATTCGACGGGCCCTTTGACCACCACAAGTGAAAGCAGGCATGGAACCGATTCATCAGCAAGTGAAAGCCACGCTGAACGAACGCGTTTAAGGACAAACTTTGGCAAATACTTTGCATTTCAACTGAAGATAGACATCTTTTAAGGACAGACTTTGCCAAATACTTCGCCTTTCAACTGAACAAATAGACACCTTTTAAGGACAGAGTTTGCCAAATACTTCGCCTTTCAACTGAACAAATAGACACTTTTTAAGGACAGACTTTGCTGAATACTTCGCCCTTCAAGTCGACGAGTGACATTATTTGTCGTAAACTCATCTGGTTCATTGATTTATGTTTGTCACCAACTCTTTTATGTACGAAGGTTCGTTGTTTATGTTGTCTCCTTCTGCTGTCCTTGTTCCCTGGAGCCAGCCAAGCCTGATATACCTCGAGGCATCACTCGTTAAGTATGAGTTCATTGCATAAAAAAAACTGGGGAGAAAAAAAGGCATTTTAGTGTCAACGTGGGGGAGGGTTGGGAAACGTAGGCGTTAATAATACATAAACTTTTGGAAGTATTTTTCTAAACCTCGCGTTGGCTTAACTCGAGGTAATTAATTTGTTATTCTTGTCTTTTTCCTTTTTATTTCTATTTTCTTTTTACGTTGTTCAACAGGCATTTTTTTTTCTTTTTTTGCGTAAAACCTGAGAGTGTGGAATTCAGTTTGGGAGGTTTTTTGTGTTATTGGTTTTTGATCAAAGTTCCCGTCACGGCCAGAATTATTCCAGTGGTTTAGTGGGTTTTTTTTTTTACACTGGTTTAGTGGTACCTGTTGCTCCTGTGACGGTGGCTGTGGCTCCATGTGACGGTGGCTGTGGCTCCATGTGACGGTGGCTGTGGCTCCATGTGACGGTGGCTGTGGCTCCATGTGACGGTAGCTGTGGCTCCATGTGACGGTGGCTGTGGCTTCATGTGACGGTGGCTGTGGATTCATGTGACGGTGGTTGTGGCTCCATGTGACGGTGGCTGTGGATTCATGTGACGGTGGCTGTGGTTCCATGTGACGGTGGCTGTGGCTTCATGTGACGGTGGCTGTGGATTCATGTGACGGTGGTTGTGGCTCCATGTGACGGTGGCTGTGGCTCCATGCGACGGTGGCTGTGGTTCCATGTGACGGTGGCTGTGGTTCCATGTGACGGTGGCTGTGGATTCATGTGACGGTGGCTGTGGCTCCATGTGACGATGGCTGTGGCTCCATGTGACGGTGGCTTTAGACGCCCATGGTGGCACAATGGACACACCCCCGCGATGGCACACCGGACACCCCCACGATGGCACAATGGACCCCTCCCACGATGGCACACCGGACACCCCCACGATGGCACAATGGACACACCCTTGATAGTGGACGCTCACGACTGCACTGTGAAAACTCAATGGAGCATCGACCTCCGTCGTGATCGTAATTCCAGACCGCCAGCTAATCGAGTAAAGCCATTACAGGAATTACCTCCCTCCCCAGAAATGGCCATTAACCTCATCAATACCTTCATTAAGCAATCATCTCTCGACTGAGCCCCAGAGACAACATGGCCCACTCTGTACAATATGGCCGGTTGACCCTTGCACCTTATATGGATGAGGTCCGTCGGTCAGAGCTCCTTAAGTCTTGCTCTCCAGCGGCACGTCATCACGAAGGAGCCCTTCTCAGCATTGGAGATCCCTCAGAAGGACTTTACTCATACAGCGCCCATAAAACCAGCGGGAGAATTTGATAAGCCATATGGCAAGAGCCTACAATGATCCAGACCAACAGGTGTGGTAAATGCAGCTCCAAATCGACTCTTTGGGTGTGAGGGAAGCTGCTGCCAGAATTATCTCGCCATTATTAAGCCCAGCGATGTTGTGTGGAGGCGAGACACAGAGGAGGATGTGTAGAAGAGGGTGGAGTGTGGACTGACGCTGGATGTAACGATGGGGTATGGGAGATGTATGGTAATAAAAATGACTCGTGGAGGAGTTCAAGAGGATGTGCTGAAATGTGGGGTTTTTTTTTTTGGACATAGATGGAACAGACCAACATGCATGTGTGGTGTAAAAGCTCTTGCCTCCAGCCTCTCGTTATAATGAAATTTGGCGGAATTCTTTCGCTAAATTATACGCAGAACAAAGCAATTTTGTGTATTAGTTAGCCTAGCCATGTTCGACCGTTGGTCGTGGTACATCGGCTTGAAAATCAAGCCTCCTTCTGGCGTTCGTTCTCTAACCTGTCCCCCAACCGTGCTAAACCTAATAACCGATGCTTTTAGTTACATATACCGTCACCTTCCTCGTTCTGCAAACTCTTCCAGACTCAGTCACCAACTTCTACCGTTTCTCACTCGAACCCGTCACTAGTGCTGTATCATCATCAAACAACAACTGACTATCTTATTCTGTAGGAGGGCGGAGCGTGATGTGGATCGCACGTTAACACCCTTTAGCCCACAGCTCCTCAGTCCCTTGATTAAGTGGGTGAAGCAGCTTCTCGTGGGCTGGCTTTCCATTCACGTATACCCATGACTGGGGAGTAAGGCCAATATAATGAGTCTCCAGTGTGGCACTTGGTAAGGTTACCTGAGAATGAACTTTGGGTAAAGGCGGAAATCCTGGAGTAAAATGTCAGACTCCTTCGAGGGAAGAATTCCGTTCATCTTGAAGTCTGTCATGATCTCGTGTTATTCAGCTGCAGTGAAGCAGCTTCGATCTCACTTCTTCACTCTTTGGCACCACAATGGTGGGGCTCGTAAACCTCTGGGGGGGTCTCTTTGCCAGGTGGATTGAGTCCATCTGGTTTGGGTCAAGCCAGATAGACGTGTTGTGAGCCTCATATTCCACCTGTGGTGTGTAATGTCTTCTTCATCATGTTAATGTGGGGACTTCCTCTTCTGGTCTCCTTGATTTCATGGCTCAAATTAAGGCCAGACACCGCCCGAATGACCTCCTACGCACCTTTTCCCCCTCAGCAGTTTGCTTAGCACTTTAATCTCCAACCTCCTGCTGGTTCTGAAGTGTGGGCACACACACACACCTTATGGCCGTGACAGCACCGCTGTACATTGCATGGTTGGAAGTCGTGTGGCAAAATAATATAATTCTTTGATAAGCTGCAGACGGCCCATCTACCCCTCCCCCTCGAGCTGCTTGCCTGACGAGCTGGGTGGTTGCGCTGGGCGGTGTGGTTAATCCCTGTAAGTGCTTGTGTGAAGCCTGCTGCATCTGCTAACCTTCCCTCCTGCTTGGCCTGCTTCGTCAACAGTAATACAGCAGGGTGGAGAGAGAGAGAGAGAGAGAGAGAGAGAGAGAGAGAGAGAGAGAGAGAGAGAGAGAGAGAGGTGGGGTGGGGAAGGGAGGACGAAGTGCTTAAGCGAAAAGATGAAGGAGAGGAGTAAAAGAACATCGTGTGTGTGTGTGTGTGTGTGTGGGTGTTCTCCTGTAGAAGGGGGCAGGCAGGAATGTGTCTGGGCTGTGCTGTTGCCGAGGGGAAGCCACCTGGTGATGTGATGTCGATGGTGCTGCACATGTGTGGCGATGCTGCGCTCCGCTGTTGCTGCAGGGTAAGGTATACCGTGGGTGCTGCAGCAGTGAATATACCCATATTCACTGGAGCAGTGAATATACTCATTTCCTGAGGTGGTGGGTGTTTATACACCCACTCACTGTCGCTGCAGCTGTGAATGTATATAATCAATGGTGCTGCAGCAGTGAATGCAGCAGTGCCGGGGGAACCAGTGGGGACAGAGCTGTGAGAGAGTTTGGTGGGGGGAGAAGTGGAGTACCTCTGTAATTTGGCCAGGCTGCAACAGCAAGAGGAGGAGGAGGAGAAGAGAGAGAGGGAGGAAGGAGGAGTAGGAGGAGGAGGCTAGGCTGCTGCTGTTGCCGAGGCGACGGACGGGGGTTGGCCACACTTGCACGGCCGTGGCAGGATGTAGGTCAGGGAGGAAGTTCAGTGGCGCAGGAACACAGGGAGTCAAGAGGGTTTAATCTCGGGAGATGAAGCATTACAGGTTGTGTGTGTGTGGGGTGGTCCAAGACCTCTGGATCGCCAGCCACCTTAAAGCGGACGTCTCAAGGGGGGGAAGGCGCAACGCAGCCGAGAATCACCCGCGGTCTTGAAAATAATAACACACACACACACACACACACACACACACACACACACACACACACACACACGCGTGCTCACTTCACCCTCCCACTTCAACCTATCCCTTCTCTCTTCTCTCACCCACCTCTTCTTCCTCCTCTTCTTCCTCCTCTCATCTAGCCACCCTTTAAAAAGAAAGACAAGAGATGCGCGTTTCTCAGTGATGCCTTTTGCCATCGCTGTGAACGAGGGCGGTACGCTTGTGACCTGAGGAACTAAGCCAGAAATTCCTAGGGGCCTAGGCTTGGCTGAGCAACCATATCTACAGGTGCAGGAGCGGCACTGTGTTGCGTGAAACACATCGGACTGGATTTGTATTCTATAAATGCTCGTTTGGTCGGGTGCCCATCTCTTTAAAGGGACCTGCGGTTAATGCAAGTCATTCGGGGTAGTCACTTGTTCACCAAATGGCGTCCTAGCTACGTCTCTTCGTTGTGTATCAACTGACCGTTATGTTTCTTTCTTGTATCTCCCCTGGATGATGTGATTATGACACGAAAGTGCACTTGGGAACTTGTGTTTCATTTCCCTGCTGATAGAAGAGGAATATATATATATATATATATATATATATATATATATATATATATATATATATATATATATATATATATATATATATATATGTGTGTGTGTGTGTATATGTGTGTGTGTGTGTGTGTGTGTGTGTGTGTGTGTGTGTGTGTGTGTGTAGAAAGAGATTTTCCAGGAGAATTTAGCTGAAGTATTGGAGAGTAAAATCTGCCTGGCACTGACCTCGTCAAACAACGATTGTATACAACACAAACAACGCAAACAAATACTGTAGTTACACACACACACACACACACACACACACACACACACACACACACACACACACACGCGCGCGCGCTCTCTCTCTCTCTCTCCTCCTCCTCCTCCTCTGGCAGACACATCTTAACTCTATGTGAAATGTTGACGAGAGGAAAGTGGAGACATTTTAATGGTTTTCGTGGCAGGTTCATAGAGTTGCCCACCCGGCTCTGGGAGAGTTTATGCTTTTTTTGAGGCATTACGAGCGATTACGAATTCTACAAGGGCGTACGCTATTGCCTCAAGACGTATACATATATGTATGCGAATGAATGTGATCAAGGTGATCGGAAGATTGTATGTATACGATTCGCCTCTGACGTGTGTGTGTGTGTGTGTGTGTGTGTGTAGCGGGAGGGAGGGAGGGAGGGAGCAACGGGTATCTCATCAAAAGAGATGTGGGGTTCCTCTCTCTCTCTCTCTCTCTCTCTCTCTCTCTCTCTCTCTCTCTCTCTCTCTCTCTCTCTCTCTCTCTCTCTCTCTCCCATCATCAGCGTCGACCTTGTTGCGTAAATCGGGCGTCAGATTTCCTGGAATTCCATTACCAAGGGCGTGTGTATGTGTGTGTGTGTGTGTGTGTGGGTACCTTTGGAGGATCAAAGATGAGCTCTCTCTCTCTCTCTCTCTCTCTCTCTCTCTCTCTCTCTCTCTCTCTCTCTCTCTCTCTCTCCCATCATCAGCGTCGACCTTGTTGCGTAAATCGGGCGTCAGATTTCCCGGAATTCCATTACCAAGGGCGTGTGTATGTGTGTGTGTGTGTGTGTGCGTACCTTTGGAGGATCAAAGATGAGCTCTCTCTCTCTCTCTCTCTCTCTCTCTCTCTCTCTCTCTCTCTCTCTCTCTCTCTCTCTCTCTCTCTCCAGAGGATTCTATATATTTATATATGCGTAAACCGTCTTCATTTTTTTATGTACTTGCGGAAGACTCCTTGATCTCATTCAGTTACCGTTTTACTGTACGTAATTCCTTTAAGAATCTATTATGGGCCATAGACTCCACAACACTCGATCCCAACGAGGAGGGAGAAAGGGTTCGATTCCACAGAGGGAGGGTTGGTTATCGTATCTGATGCTGGTATACGGTTTTCGATCCTGTTTTAATATTGCTCACGTGAGACTGTTGGGTTCAAGCTGGCCAGCATCCTCCCATTGAAGACGTGACCCCTTAAATGATGCCATAAGCCCTAGTTTAAGATGCCCCAACACGATACTAACGCCCGTTTAGGCGCTCACTATCCCGGTGTTAGACAGTTTATTGCCCCGTCTTGGGCCTGTCCAGGGAGCCCTCTCGGTGACTATCGTCGCAATGTTTTGACCCCTGGGCCAGGTTAGGACAGGGGTTATATCCCTCTGAACCGTGTTGACGTGACCATCCCTATAGTCCTGGGTCACTACCGGCTATTCCCGCTCTCTGTTAGTGTCCGACGCCAGACTCTCTGTGGCCAATCCCGTTCTCTGTTGCTCTCAACACCAGGCTATCTGTAGCCAATCCCGTTTTACGTTGCTTTCAACACCAGGCTATCTGTGGCCAATCCCGTTCTCTGTTGCTCGTTGATCAACGCCAGACTCTCTGTGGCCAATCCCGTTCTCTGTTGCTCTCAACACCAGGCTATCTGTGGCCAATGCCGTTATCTGTTGCTCTCAACGCCAAACTGTCTGTGGCCAATCCCATTCTCTGTTGCTCTCAACACCAGACTCTCTGTGGCCAATCCCGTTTTACGTTGCTCTCAACACCAGACTCTCTGTAGCCAATCCCGATCTCTGTTAGTGTCCACACCAGACTTTGTGACCAATCCCGTTCTCTGTTGCTCTCAACACCAGACTCTCTGTAGCCAATCCCGTTCTCTGTTAGTGTCCACACCGGACTTTGTGACCAATCCTGTCCTTTGTCTCAGCGCCAAATGGTTCAACTGCCGGTCACGACATAAGCCAGGAATGTAATTAATTTAATGGATATAAGCCATCAGATGGTCATTAGAACACTCTGTTTACTTTACACGTCCAAAAGACACACACACACACACACACACACACACACACGCACACACACACACGCACACACACACACCTCGTTCAGCCGACACTTACAAAACACTTGCGTTGTCGTCAACAGACACTTACAAAGCACTTGAATTGTCGTCAACAGACACTTACAAAACACTTGAATTGAATCGCCATAACAGATACTTACGTAAGAAGTACCTTAAGTGTCGTCAGCAGACACTTAAGAGACACTTAAATTGTCGTCAGCAGACACTTGAGGAAACACTTGTAGTGTCATGAGCTGACTTTTCTCTCTTCTGCTTGTAACCCCGTTCACTCGTGTGCTGGTAATTCCTCTTTACATACTTCAGCTCACTTTCCCTTTACCCACTGCCCTCAAATACCTGTTCTCTTTCCCGTATACTGACCATATATATATCCTCTCCCAGCACAGACCTGTGTAGCATTTCGGAGCGTGGGAGATATTTAACCTCATCGAATTTTGACCGTAGCTTAAAACCCAATGTTTCTCCCTGGGTCTACGGATCATTCATCGCCCTTTGTTCAGTTTCATCGAACAGTTAAGCAGCTAAACTATTTTTCTCTTCCTTCCTCCTCCTCCTCCTCTTCTTCCTCCTCCTCTTCCTCCTCCTCTCACGTCCTTCCATCGTCATACAGCCTTTGTTCCTTCAAGACTCAGGTCCGCGAACACCTACGGAGCCCTGATAAATTTCCTGCTTTGTATTTTACCAATTTTACTAATTTCCTTTCACCCCGAAATGGCCCTGATTGGGGGCACGTTCTGTCCCTGCGATGTTGGTCCTTATGAAACAGAAAGACGCCTGAAAAATTCATGAAATGTCCTGTATATATATATATATATATATATATATATATATATATATATATATATATATATATATATATATATATATATATCGTAGCCTTAATCAGGTACCCAATTTATCGACCAGCCTCTAGTGGGGGCGCTATGATGAACAGCTAAGTTGACTGTGGACTGACAGACGCGACCAGGATTCGAACCTTACGCGACTCGACCCCTCTCCCTGGGCGGGTCCCCCGCGAATTGGGCACCGTGGTCATCAAGGCTAAATTCTACCACCACGACGAGGGGCCTGTCGTGTCACACGTCATGCACGCTCCTACGACTTGGACGTAGAGATACGGCTGGGTAGCGCGTTCGCGCGCAGATACGAGCAAGAAGCGTGATAACGAAGGCTTACGTTGTACGAGCAAGAAGCGTGATAACGAAGGCTTACGTTATATGAGATTATCCTTCCCCAGTCCACTCCAGTTTAGCCATAAAGTGACGCTGGAGTTGCTCCTCCTCCTTCTCCTCCTCCTGCTCCTCCTCCTCCTCCTCCTTCTCCTCCTCTTCCTCCTCCTCTTCCTCCTCCTTCTCCTCCTCCTCCTCCTCTCGCACCAAGCTGCAGGAAAGAGGTAAAAAAAAAAAAGCTTAACTAAGCTTTTTTATATAAAAAAAAGATAAGAAATAAAGGAACAACATTTATGTATTGTACGTAAAAGTCAAACAAGACGGGAGGAGCGGGGGGGAAGTGGAGGAGCTCCAAGAGACCCAGATCTGCCCCGAAAAAAGAAAAAAATAAAGTAAATACATAACACAAACACACTTATACCAGATACGTGCCCTAAAGGTAAGATAGTCGAACACCTGCTACAAAAACCCCGTAAGAAGGCAGGCCCCCCGCGCGGCCTGCCTCGGCTCTTCTCTCTCCCCTCCACCCCAACACCTGCCAAATACCAGCCAAACACCCTCCCAAAATACTTGGCAAACATCAGGTAAACACAGAGCAAGCGAGGTGTGTTTACACCTCCCCCTCCTCGAGAAAGACTTTGGTCTCCCATGTCTTCGAGGAAACGCCCCTGTTTTCTCTCCCCACTCCTTCTTCTTCTCCCCCCTTCCCTCCCCTCCCACCTCCATTCTCTCCCCTCCCCTCCATCCTCCTCCTCCTCCTCCTCCTCCTCCTCCTCCTCCTCCTCCTCCTCCTTTTCCCACACTACCCCTTCGCTCGCCACGAAAGAAGAGCCCATTTCTCTCTCTCTCTCTCTCTCCCTCTCTCTCTCTCTCTCTCTCTCTCTTCTCTCTGTCTTTATGCCCAAACTTAGACGAGAGTTGACCGTGAATTGGTTGAGGATCCTTGTTTGCTTTACCTAAAAGAGTGATATTGACGAAGCTCTTTTTTGGGGGGAGGGGGAAGGAAGATATTCCCTCTCTCTCTTTTTTTTGTGGTTTCTGTTGTGGGTGGACGTTCTGGTTGTGTTTCTTGTGTGTGTGTGTGTGTGTGTGTGTGTGTGTGTGTGTGTTTGTGTGTGTGTGTGTGTGTGTGTGTGTGTGTGTGTGTGTGTGTGTGTGTGGTTACTGCTTGTTTGCTACAAGGAGGAAGGAGAGTGGGTTTTTTTTTCTTTTTTTACACTCGTGTTGCCCGCGTCTCTTTTACCTTGCGTGTATGTAGCATGTCTTTGCACCTTTGTTTACATGCAAACATGCACACGTAGCCCAGCTTAAGACCGGGGCTGTGGTGTGTGCTTAAATAGTTGAAGTCTTTAGGGATGTACACAGGTCATTGCAAACAGTATTTGGTTATAAACAATATCAGGTCATTGCTCACAAGAACAGGTGATTGCAAACAAGTAAATGCAGACAAACAATAGGCTATTGCAAACAACGTCAGGTTATTGCAAACAATGTCACGTTATTGCAAACAGTGTCAGGTTACTGTAAACACAGTTGGTTCAGAGCTTATTTCAAGTATGAGTGTTGTGAGTCACTGATCCGCAGTGGCGGATTTGTGAGGTGAGTAAGGTATGAGGCTGGTGAGTGGTGAGGTTTGTGAGGTGAGTAAGGTATGAGGCTGGTGAGTGATGAGGTTTATGAGAGGTTTATGAGGTGAGTAAGGTGTAAGGTGTGAGGTTTGTGAGGTGAGTAAGGTGTGAGGCTGGTGAGTGGGGACAAGTCCTCTACTGCAGGATCGCAGGTCAGCAGGAGGTCAGGTCACGGAACACAAGGTTTGTGCCAGAGGTCAGGTCACGAAGCAGAAGGTTGTGCCAGGGGGCCGGCAATCAGCAGAACCATTGACTGAACGAGCATCGGACCTCTCTCTCTCTCTCTCTCTCTCTCTCTCTCTCTCTCTCTCTCTCTCTCTCTCTCTCTCTCTCTCTCTCTCTCTCTCTCTCAAGCGAGGTCTGGTCTCTGGTCTGGTCTGTCTGGCTTTCAGCACTTAAAACCGAAAGACAGAGTACGTTATCCCCTTAAAAGCAGTTGAGGAGAAGGGTAGCAAAGCGAAAGGATCGTGTGGAGAGAGAGAGAGAGAGAGAGAGAGAGAGAGAGAGAGAGAGAGACAGATATTTATATATAGATCACACCGACTCAAAGCCCAGACGGCATCTAGAGATGTAAGCAGTGTAAATGAAATATATATATATATATATATATATATATATATATATATATATATATATATATATATATATGTGTGTGTGTGTGTATTGGGATGGGAATTTCCTTCGACTGTTATTTCACGTTTGCGTTTGATTATAACCGAGCGATGATGGGCGGTTTTTTATGGTTTGGCTGGTCGCACATATGCAGTCCAGCATCCCCGGCAGCACTGGCCATTGTGAATCAAGCCAGTGAATCATGAGTCGGGCGGTGTGAATTACATGAGCGAATCAGCCGAGCGTCAGGGCGGTGGACGACACGGTCGTTGTAATGTTTACCTTTCAGGTGTTAAGGCCAAGTCCTGTCATCCAGGTCGAAGCCCTTTAGTACAAGGTCGAAACCCCTCTAGTGTTGGGTCGAAACTCTTTAGTATAGGGTCGAGACCCCTCTATTATATGGTCGAAACCCTCTTATCATGCGGTCGAATCTCCCAGTTCAGGGTTGAAATCCTCCTGTATAGGATCAAACCCTCTAGTATAGGGTCGAAACCTTCCAGTATAGGGTCAAAACCCTTTAGTATAGGACAGTGCATCACCATAAGGAAAGTGTTGTATCTGTAAATGAAAGACTTCACGTACAAATGAACATCGAGAAGTAAGATCGAAAACCCTTTTTTGGGGAGCATCTCTGGCTCCCTGTAGGATTTGAAACCATTCCCAGTTGCATCACAGTTCATGAAAATTTAGATTGCCATCATTGCTTTGGGCCTTGAGCTTCGATAGCTCTCGTCGGGATTAAAGGAATTCCCGCTAATAAAAAAGATTTACCGTGGGCGTTATCTTGATGGATGGGTGTATAGGAGATAACTGAATGGCTCGGTGGATAAGAGATAACTGAATGGCTAGGTGTATAAGAAATAACTGATAATCCGATAACTAGGATCACCCGGATTCCAATCAGCTTACGCGTTATATCCACGAGTGAGACTTATATATATATATATATATATATATATATATATATATATATATATATATATATATATATTGGAAAGGATCACAATTTTGCGCGTGATCAAGATGAGTCCACGGAGAAAATGAAACACGAAAAGTTCCCAAGTGCACTTTCGTGTAATAATCACATCATCAGGGGAGACACAAGAGAGAAATATAACAGTCAGTTGATATACATCGAAGAGACGAAGCTAGGACGCCATTTGGTAAACATGTGATTGTCCAAAACATGAAGTTTTCCTCGGGTAATTTGAAGAATTTAGAATGAATGACCAGATGCCAGGATTAGATTGCGTGATATTAAGTTTACGCCGGCGTCTGGGCTGACAAGTAATGGAATAACCAAGCTGACGCGAATGCATTTTTAAAGTCAGCTTCGAGCCAGTCAGCAGCTGACGTTGGACGGTAATTAGATCTTCAGGGAAAAGGGAGTCGTTGGAATTGTGACGGTGGTGGTAGATGGTGTCCCACGACATGGCCGTCGTCTTCTCCTCCTCCTCCTCCTCCTCCTCCTCCTCCTCCTCCTGGTCGTTTTGTACACTGTGAGGGACGGTGGTCGTCGCCAGAACCTACCAGGGTAGACGGACGCGACCCTCTGGTCGACTGTTTGTGTGTGTGTGTGCCTCTCTACAACTGGTCGTCGCCAGAACCTACCAGGGTAGACGGACGCGACCCTCTGGTCGACTGTTTGTGTGTGTGTGTGCCTCTCTACAGCACAGTCAGGGTTGGAAGGGGGTGGAAGGAGGAGGGAGGGGATATATGTGTATCTGGGCTTGGGTGGTGTAGGGGGAGTGACGTGGCGTGAGGCACGGCGGCAGTTTCGCAGGGCCGGGTGCATCGGGGGTGTGACTCTCTCTCTCTCTCTCTCTCTCTCTCTCTCTCTCTCTCTCTCTCTCTCTCTCTCTCTCTCTCTCTCTCTCTCTCCTTCCATCAAGGCCTCTCGTCCTCAGGCGCCGATGGAAGGAAAGAGGAGGGACCTCCGACTAGGTTTGGAAACTTCGACTGAGAGGGAACGAGTCTTTTATATTTTTTTCCTTTTAAAGATCGTGTCCAGAGGCTTAGATAACCTAGAGGCTGATTGGCAAAAGTGTGTGACGGGATGATGTATTGTCAAAAGTACCCTGCATTGGTTACCCGCATCTTGCAACCGAGACGCATGAGGTAATGCGTGTTGCATACCTCATGCATCTTGCAGTTGCTTAAACCAGGGATTGGGTGTGGTGTGGGGGAAGAAGAAGATGATATATTTCCCCGTCTGGAGTAAAGTTTTAAGGAAGAGGGATAATAGTTTTTTTTTTTCGTCTTCTTCTTCTTCTTTCCTCTTTTTTTTCCCCCCTCTCTCTCAAGGAGGAACCAAGTTTCCGAGACAGTAATTAAATTTCTGGTCCTTTCGTTCGTTCGTGTTGCTCCGAGTCAAATTTTCAACGTTGGCTCGCTCGCCGCCCCCCCTTCAGAGATGTAAATTTTTTTTGCCTGTAGAAGTGACGTCTTCCTCTCCCTCCCCACCCTCCCAAGCTTGTGACTTCAGACGATGTAAATGAATAAATTTGCATGCGTAAATCCTGGTGGTGATTGCGACTACCGATGTGGTAAATGAATAAATTGCATGTATGAGTCTGGGTGATAATTGTTACATCAGACTTCGCATATGAATATATTGCACGTGTATATCCACATGATAATTCACTGGCTTTGAATGGATTTCCTCAGGTTTGATATATATATATATATATATATATATATATATATATATATATATATATATATATATATATATATATATATATATATATATATATATAATAAATATGTGATGATGATGTGATTATTACACGAAAGTGCACTTGGGAACTTTTCGTGTTTCGTTTTCCCCGTGGACTCATAGGAATATATATATATATATATATATATATATATATATATATATATATATATATATATATATATATATATATATAAAGGAAAATGTAAGTATTTCTTTATAATCATGTAGAATATCATATATGAACATGTGTTTGTATAATATTTGTAGTGTATATGATTACTTGTGTGTCTGTATGTAATCACAAATCATTTTTTTTTTTTGAAAGTGATGGATTATGCTGGAATGTGACGTATAGATGTTAACTCAGAAATGAAAGTGAAAAAAGACACAGTTCACATTTGCTACCAATTTTACGTGGAATATCAGTTCTCTGTTGTCTCCAGGCAGATTTGAGCACGGGGGATTTGAGCACGGGGGATTTGAGCACGGGGATTTGAGTACGGGGGATTTGAGCACGAAGGGATTTCTGTGTTGGTGATTAGAGATGTATATATATTAAGGCAAACTCATAGAGAGAATTCTCAACTCATGAGTTTATCTCCTCTTCTTTCTCTCTTTTCCCCCCACCTTCCCCCCCGGGAGCCATCAGTCATCTTGTAGAGCGTAGCTAACTGCCCCTTCAGAGGCACAAGAGAGAGAGAGAGAGAGAGAGAGAGAGAGAGAGAGAGAGAGAGAGAGAGAGACGTGATGAGAGCAAAGAGATTAAAAAGCAATGATAGACGAGGCTGATGATTGGATTAGATACGTAGAGATGATGAAGCACACATTAGATAGCCATGAACAAGAGGGGATTGGAATGAATGCATGTTGGTCCCATTTTAGTCAGGGTTACAGCTATACTTATATACCCCGCATTGTGTACGGTACTGTATTGTACAGTGGAGACACTGTACACACACACACACACACACACACACACACACACACACACAGTGTTTACTGTACAGTATTGTGCAGTGGAAAGTCTGTACACACGCACACACACACACAGACCCACTGTTTACTGTAGAGCATTGTACAGTGGAGACGCTGTACACACACACAAACACACACACACTCACACACACATACACACACAGGCACCAAACATATGGAATCAGATTGGTAAATAGAGATACGCTCGTCTATATTGACTTTCACCCCGTTTGTTAACACGTGTTGAGGTATGCTTGCACGAGAAGAGATTTCTCTCACCACCCCCGAAAAGCGACAGCTCCATCGCATGACCGGAGGAGGGGAGGGAGGAAATATGTGACGTTTTAAAGTCCTGGGGTCATTGCTTGTTATCACAATGGGTTTTAGTAAGATGTCGTTGTATTGCTCTGTGCCGTTTTCGTATCGGAAATGTCGTTGTATTGCTCCCTGCCTTTTCGTGTTAGAGATAGCGTTTTACATACATTTTGCTCTCTGCCTGAGGTGGTGGATAGTATGAGATATGTCGTTGAAATTCAGTGGAGATAAGATCGCAGAGTTTCTCTCTCTCTCTCTCTCTCTCTCTCTCTCTCTCTCTCTCTCTCTCTCTCTCTCTCTCTCTCTCTCTCCCTCTCTCTCTCTCTCTCTCTCCCTTGGTAAATGTGCTTTTATTGGCCTTGGTCCCTACGAGTTGCTCAAGCTTGTGAGTCTTACCCCTGCAGTATTTTGGCGAGTTGCTGGGAATGAGAGAGAGAGAGAGAGAGAGAGAGAGAGAGAGAGAGAGAGAGAGAGATGGGCCGCCCCGCGTGTGTGCACTCACATTTCCCAGCAGTGGTGGTGAGTAACCTTGGCCTGTTAAAGAGAAGCGGGTGAAAGCCCTTGCTGCTTGTAATGACCCTTGTCCACGCGGGGCACTATACCAATCATCGACCTCCCCCCCCACACACACCCACACACCTCACCCACGCACCCACACACCCCCACACACACCCACACACACCCACACACCCCCACGCACACCCACACATACACCCACACCCCCCCACACACCCACACACACACACCCTCAGCCTTGCCCTATGGAGTGCAGTAGGCCTGGCGGAGCTGGTGGACCAGAGCCGCGGGTGCGAAGCCACGCGGTGTCTTCTCCTCCTCCTCCTTCTGGCGTCTGTGTGGAGAGATAGAGAGAGAGGGAGGAGGAGAGGAGGAGGAGCTTCATTTATATATATATATATATTCAGAGGTGTTGAAGGGACGAGGCCAACGGAGTGTGGTGTGTGTCCCGGGTGTCCTTGATTGTCTCCAAGACGCATTCGGGTGTAGTTAGAGCGGGTGTGTGATCCAAGAGATGAGGGGTAGAAGGGATTTTAGCTCATGTGTGGGTGTGTGTGTGGGTATGGGTGTGTGTGGTATGGTACGTAAGTGTAGCTGATGTGTGTGTGGGTGTGTGTGTGGGTGTGTGTGTGTGGGTATGCGTGGTATGGTACGTAAGTGTAGCTGATGTGTGTGTGGGTGTGTGTGGGTGTGTGTGTGTGGGTATGTGTGGTATGGTACGTAAGTGTAGCTGGTGTGTGTGTGTGTGTGTGTGGTATGGTACGTGTGTGTGTGTGTGTGTGTGTGTGTGTGTGGTATGGTACGTAAGTGTTAGGGAAGGGAGTGTGGTCCCATGCTCTGAGGGACTGTGGACCAGAGATGGTCCACGTAGAGGAAGGGCGTTACTTCACACAGACCGGACCGCCATTGGACCTTCTGTGTCCCAGGCTGAGGGACATAGACCAGAGATGAGACCGGTGTGTGATTCCCTGTGTGCTGACCTGCTCATTTCGGAGGCTTTGACCTGACTTTGTAAACAAGACAAATGATTTTTTGCATCTCATTAGTTAAGCTCCCCCCCAAAAAAAAAGGAAAAAATAAACTGCATATATTTAGAAGTGTGTCGAGTGTGTGTGTGTGTGTCACTGGGGGAGAGAGAGACAGACAGAGAGAGCATGATTTTCGTACTGCCATTTAAGAACGTCTCCATCCACCAGGGGGAAGGAGGAATGGGAAATATTTTTCTCTCCCCCATAGTTAGAGCCAATTTTACACGCCAGTTCGTCCGGGGTCCATTCCCGGAGACTGACTGCAGTGCCCTGATCGGCATATAGATCTCTCTCTCTCTCTCTCTCTCTCTCTCTCTCTCTCTCTCTCTCTCTCTCTCTCTCTCTCTCACACCTCCAGAGTCAACCTGGAGCAACGTTGAGGGGTAAGGGAGGAAAGGGAGGGGTGTTTTCGAAGTCTGTTCCGAGAAAGGACGCCTCTCACGGACGCCTCTCTCACGGACGCCTCTCACGGACGCCTCTCACGGACTTTCCCCCGCCTTCCAGCCCCCCCCCCCCTCCCCCCTCCCCCCCATCCCGACGCTACGGACGCCCTCGGCCCGCTTCAACCCCCTCCAACCCCCAACCCCAAACCCCACCTCCACCACTCTCAGCCCACCCCAAAAGAGGGACGGGAGGCTGGAAGCTCAGTTCTGACCCGTATTTTGGGGATATTTTGCTTTTAGGATGGGGAAGGGTAATAAACATCCACAGATGGCTGTTTGTACTGCAGAGTTACGGATCGGGACCTGCGCTGTAAAGACAGTATTTATAGCGTACGTTTAAAACGGAATGTTTTGCTGTAAATAGAAATTCCCCTGTTACTGTTGGAGAATCTGTTGTTTCCCTTTTTGTTTTAATCTCCTTTAGTGTTTGTTCTTGTTTACCTCTCCTCCCTGTTTGTTCTTGTTTACCTCTCCTCCCTGAGCAAGATGGATGAAAGACTGATCAATAAATTATATGTTATTATATGTGAAAAGAGGAAATGTAGGACGTAGAGATGTGAGAACAGAGAAAGAAGCAGAAAACGACATACATCCAGACTTGAGAATAGTCCACACGAATTCCTAGACATGACGTGACGTGACCTGACCTGACCTGACCTCAGGTTAGAGCATGGGTCAGGAACGCCATGACCCCCGCCTTTCTTAGGGAGAAAGAACATCTCTCTTTATCTTAGAGACTCTGGTGATCTGTATGAGACAGTCTCTCTCTCTCTCTCTCTCTCTCTCTCTCTCTCCCCTCACACACACACATTATGAGGCCAGTCTCCCCTCACCCTACTCACACACCCCCTTCCAATGGGACAACGTAGAGGCGAAGGGAGGGCTTGCCTTGTGTTGCATACGATTATTATCGCTCCTATCTCCTTGATGATAGCATTATCTCTAAAAAAAAAGAAAAAAAAAGAAAAAAAGAAAAAAGAAAGAGAGAAAAGAAAATGGGAGAAAAGAAGAGAGAAGGTGTGAATCTCAATAAAAGGTGAAATTGCCTTTTGAATACATGAGTTAGGCTAAATACCGGAGACCTTACCCTCCCCCCGCCCCCCAGTCCACCCCCCCCCCCTTTAAATGCAGATTTCCCCCCCCCCCCGCTCTCTCGAGGGCCTTCGTCCTCTGGCCTTGTTAGTGTGTGTGTGTGTGTGTGTGTGTGTGTGGAAGGGAGGAGAGTCACTACACGGTGGAATGATGAGCGCTGGAGTGTTGCTGCGGAGCGAGTCACTGCGAAGGAGAACTGTATTTATACACACACGCAGATACGAACGTCACCAAAGTCCTGTTGATGTGGATGAAGTGGGTAAAAGCCCCCGGGTGCGAATGGAGATCTGACCCAAACACTAAATCGGGAGCGTCCGCTAGAGTTCCAATGTTATCATTTTTGCCAGTAACTCACAATGTGGAGGAGGGAGGATGGAGGAGGATAGTTTGGCTGGTGAAATTTGCCAGGGACTGTCCATCATGTGAGAAAAACAAGTGGGGCAGTGTGTGTGTGTGTGTGTGTGTGTGTGAGGCAGGTAAAAGTTGAGGGGTGTAATGCAAACTGGACGAGTTGGGAGACAGATGTTGTCGATGGGGATGTGTGACGCTCGGGGGGGGGGGGGGGGATGTTACGGCGTGATGCTCGTGGAGGGATGTTACGGTGTGACGCTCAGGGGGGATGTTGTCACGGTGTGACGTTCGGGGAGGGATGTTGTTACGGTGAGACGCTCGGGGGGGTGTTTCGGTGTGACGTTCGGGGTGTTACGGTGTGACGCTTGGGGGATGTTACAGTGTAACGCTCGGGGAGGAATGTTACGGTGTGATGCTCGGGGGGATGTTACGGCGTGATGCTCGGGGATGTTGTTACGGTGTGACGCTTGGGGGATGTTACGGTGTAACGCTCGGGGAGGAATGTTACGGTGTGATGCTCGGGGGGATGTTACGGCGTAACGCTCGGGGGGATGTTACGGTGTGACGCTCGGGGGGATGTTACGGCGTGACGCTCGCGGGGATGTTACGATGTGGAAATAACTACAAAGTAGATATGGTCCAGTCAAGCGGTATAATTCAACTGGCTTGTACGATCCAGCTAACAAGAGATGGTCCAGCCAAGTGATGTGGTCCAACCACCCAATATGAGCCAAAGTGGCTGGTATGGTCCAACCCCAAAGGTTTGGCCCAGCCAGCTGGTGCACTCCACCCAAGCTGGTACGGAGGGTTAAATTAGATACAAGTGTCTCGGGAGAAAAAGAGGCAAGGGTCATGACTTGAGGAATTTCCAGAGTGATTTGGAATTGAAAGCGAGAGGGAAGACGGGACAGGATGGATTGCTTAGGAGGAAATGGATGTCTGAAAGGCCACGTGAAGCACGAAGTGACGGTATAGTGAGGATATTGGCTCTATCAACAAGATGTGAGGAATATCGGGTCTATCCACAGGCACGAGAAAGATTTTCAATCTCTCTTCATGTGCTGTTGGTATATCATACCAGATTTGGCATTTAGGGTATCTTAAACATTACATACAGACTTGAAAAATGTATAACCCCTTAGGTTACATGTGAGGGATGTGGTAGTTTACCATAGAGATGTGAGGGAGGAGGGAGGGGATTGTAACACTGCGTAGAAGAACATTTCACATCTCGGTACATATGTGGCACATTACTGGTCCTTGATGCATACCTGGGTTCCTTTTGTTTCTCTATACTTTGCGAGAATAATCTCAACTCTCAAGGGAACAAAGGCTTGAAAACCGACGTTCGCTTTTAGTTGGAGAGATTAGAGAACCCTTCAACTCGATGCGTGGGTGTCAGGAAATACCCCCACTCCACTGTAAAAGGATTCCTATCCTTTTTTGTAGACGGGAGGAGCATTTGACTCTGTGACGTGCATCAGCGACATTGAGCGTCGTGCATTTGTGATCGGGGATGGAGGGACACAATTTTGTCTCCCAGTGTAGAAGACGTAAGAGTACGTGTGCAAGTACATGTGCATGAGGTAGACAGATAGATATGTAGATACAGTGGTCCCTGCAGTGGTCCCTGGGAAAAGAAATCGTTCCACCACCCCCCCAAAAAAAAACTAATAGCCAGAGCGTAAAATATACACAGCGTAGTGGTGGAAGACCCAGAAACAATGAGAAATAAACAGACCAGCAGACCCTCCCTCCTCTCCTCTCTCCCCTTGACTCAACTGTGTGGCTGGTCGACACAATAGCTGCATTGTTGGCTTGTGGAGGGCCACTCCACTAGACCTCCCCACCAGAGGGCACTTCTGCGCTCCTCCACGACACTTCTACACCATCCAGGACGCTACTGCCCCCCTCCAGGATGTTGCTACACCCTCCAGGACACCACTATACCCTCCAGGACGCTACTACACCCTCCAGGACGCGGCTACATCCTCCAGGACACTTCTACTTACTCCAGGACGCCGCTACACCCTCCAAAGCACTACTGCACCCTCCAGAACGCTACTGCCCCCCTCCAGGATGTTGCTACACCCTCCAGGACACCACTATACCCTCCAGGACGCTAGTACACCCTCCAGGACGCGGCTACATCCTCCAGGACACTTCTACTTACTCCAGGACGCCGCTACACCCTCCAAAGCACTACTGCACCCTCCAGAACGCTACTGCACCCTTCAGAGCGCTACTGCACCCTCCAAGAGGCTGCCACATCTTCCAGGGCACTACTGCACCTTCCAGGACCCTGCTACATCCTTCAGGACGCTACTGCGCCCCTCCTTGACACTTCTGCAGGACACATTACTCCACCCTCTGGGACACTGCTCTACCCTCCACAACACCACTCCATACCCAAGCTCCACTCTACACCTCAGGGCGCTAGTCCAGCTTCCAGGACACTTCTACACCATCCAGGACGCTAAGTCCTTCCAGGACACTACTGCAACCTCCAGGACGCTAGTCCAACCTCCAGGACGCTAGTCCAACCTCCAGGACACACTGTTACACGCTCCAGTGCACCAGATTCACACTCCTGGACTCCTGGATGCGAGGAAATGCGGGCTAAAAGGAGGAGAAAATGGATGGAAAAGTCAAACGCGAGTCCGCGTGTGAGAGAGTGTGAAGACAGGTAGCAGGGATGGAAGGGGAATTAAAGAGGAGGAAAAATAGGGGAGCTACAGAGGAATGGAGTTATAGGAAGAAGTTTTAATTGAATTTTTCCGGGGGAATATAAATCCACAAGGTTCACAGCGCCTCGGGAGGATGAGGGAGAGAGAGAGAGAGAGAGAGAGAGAGAGAGAGAGAGAGAGAGAGAGAGAGATAGAGAGAGAGAGAGAGAGAGAGAGAGAGAGAGAGAGAGAGGACATCGCAGCTCCAGCATATTTGACGCTGACGCAGACTTATGCAAGGAACAGTGGGAGAAAATGGCTGATCCGTGTTAATCGAGGTTGTTGCTCATCCTCCCTTGAGTTGGCCAAGTGGCGTGGGGGGTTGGGTGGGTGCTTATGAGCTCTCTCTCTCTCTCTCTCTCTCTCTCTCTCTCTCTCTCTCTCTCTCTCTCTCTCTCTCTCTCTCTCTCCCCCTCGTGAGTCTTACGCCTGTTATGTTGAGAATTCGAATGGACTCGTGTGTCACCGCTTGGGGGAGGAAGGCGGATGTTGGCTTCAGGTGTAGTCGAAGCCTGGGCAAGTTGGTAGTCACAGCTTGAAAGGACATGAAGCTGTATCGTCGTCAGGAGAAAAAAAGGGACACTCTGGAAGGGACAGGTCCTAGGCGTACACTAGGCGGACGGTAAGAACCTGATGGGGACGGAGGGGGGGAATGTGACAGTTCCCGTCTACTCTTTACTGAAGGTTTGTGGGTCTGGGTCTGTTGTCCCTGGTTGATTGAGTGGGTCCAGTTGGTCTGATGAACTGGTTGCTTAGGGAGAGTGTGAGAGCAGTGTTACTTAGTGAGAGTGTGAGAGCAGTGTTACTTAGTGAGAGTGTGAGGGCAGTGTTACTTAGTGAGAGTGTGAGGGCAGTGTTGCTTAGGGAGAGTGTAAGAGCAGTGTTACTTAGTGAGAGCAGTGTTACTTAGTGAGAGTGTGAGGGCAGTGTTACATAGGGAGAGTGTAAGAGCAGTGTTACTTAGTGAGAGCAGTGTTACTTAGTGAGAGTGTGAAAGCAGTGTTACTTAGGGAGAGTGTGAGGGCCGTGCCAATCTTTGGTTCTTAACATCTTATGAACAGGCAATTGGGGAGAGCGAGAGAAGTACCAGTCATTTTTTTGTTTAAGTGGGCCCAGTTAATGACCCTTTCATTAACAGGTTACCTGAGGAAGGGCGTGAGCGTAGCGCCAATGTTTGGTAGTTAATGACCATGAGGTTAAGACCCGAGTGGTTTAAGGAGGAGAGGGGAAAAAATATATGAAATAAACGAAAGGGAAGAGGAGGAGGCAAGACGAGGGGAATTATAATGAGAGTCTAATAACTTCGAGGCTAATGGGGAAAGTCAAGGGAACAGAGGGAAGGAAGGAGTTACTGTACGAGGAGGGGGAAGAAGAAAAGAAAAAAAGAAATAGACTCGGGTGAATTACGAAGAAAACGGAGGACGGTGATGTGCTATCCAAATTACATCAAGTCCCTGGCCTAATTGTGGTCATTCCCCGGGATCTCGGAGGTCAGGCTGGGTCACCGTCACGTCACAGTCGAGAGTAGCGAGGTGACGGGCTTCGTGACGGTGCCAAGCGTCACTGGATGAGGGGGGGGGAAGGTGGGGTGTCAGGAGTGACCATGGCTGACGGTGCTGGAGGGGGGGCGACGTGGAGTGTCAGGAGTGACCATGGCTGACGGTGCTGGAGGGGGGGCGACGTGGAGTGTCAGGAGTGACCATGGCTGACGGTGCTGGAGGGGGGGCGACGTGGAGTGTCAGGAGTGACCATGGCTGACGGTGCTGGAGAGGGGGCGACGTGGAGTGTCAGGAGTGACCATGACTGACGTTACTGATGAGAAAAGAGTTTACACACACACACACACACACACACACACACACACACGTACGTTCAGCATTATCACTACGTGTGTAAAAAAATAAAAAAAAGGCAATAATTAGTTTAATGCGTGCTTCCACCTCGTCATTAACCCTTTATTAAATTCCAAACAGAAGAATCGTGCTAATGTCGACACACGGGAGCTAGAATATAAACCGCGCAGATTTTTTTACATTTTTTTTAGAATTTTTCTCAACAGAATTTATTCGTACATTTGAATTTTAGCGATTTTTCGAAAAATCTCAAAACTCTTTTATCTATTGATGACTTGATTTTTGTTTTTTCGTTTGTTTTACCTCTTGGAAAGGAATAGATTCGAAAAGTCATGACAGAATCTATTGGTGAATATATAAAAACTCTCTAAGAAAATGCCTTATTTTAGAGAAAAAGAGAATGTATATATATATATATATATATATATATATATATATATATATATATATATATATATATATATATATATATAACACATTTGCGTGTGTGGACGTATGTATATGCATGTGTATGGGGTTGGGTTGGGCCATTTCTTTCGTCTGTTTCCTTGCGCTACCTCGCAAACGCGGGAGACAGCGACATAGTATAAAAAAAAAACATATATATAAATATATATATATATATATATATATATATATATATATATATATATATATATATATATATATATATATACATACACAGGGGGAAAAAATTAAATTTTGCTTTTCGTGAGCACTTTGAAAACGTAATTTAGTGGAAACCCAGGAACGTCCGTCAGGTTTGTGACGTAATTCGGAAACTAGACGACGTTAGAGACATTTAGAAAAACATTTCGCAAGCCTTGATGTGGCCTGGGAGAGCCCAGTCATTACTTCTTTTCCATAAAAGAAAATTGGAAAGCGAGGGGCCCCCTGACCTAGTCACACAATTGACTGTACACACTCTTTTGTACCCGCAGGGCCTGTGTTTCTGAGGGATGAGTCATGTATAGTTGGTGGGTGAGGGAGGAGCCCTCTGCTTTACTGTCCTGTCTCCATCTATGGGTGGTGGATGGGGAAGGAGCCTTCTACTTTCCTGTCTTGTATCCATATCTTGTGGCGGGTTGGGAGGAGCCTTTTGCCTCACTGTCTTTTCTTGGAAGGTGTGTGTGTGTGTGTGTGTGTGCGTGTGTGTATGTGTGTATTTGTGTGCCTCTGGTTCGAGCAACTGTATCTTCATTCTCCTCTTCCTCCCTCCCTCTCCTGGCCTTCCCTTCTTCCATTCATCCTCCAACTCCTCCTAAACCTTCTGCTGATGCTCCTCCTCCTCCTCCTCCTCCTTCCTCCCTCCCTCCTTCCTGCTTTATCGTCTCCATTTCAACACATTTCTAGATTTCTCTTTCCTCCTCTCTCTCTCTCTCTCTCTCTCTCTCTCTCTCTCTCTCTCTCTCTCTCTCTCTCTCTCTCTCTCTCTCTCTCTCTTTATCAGCGTCGTTTTCACTTTATCTCCG
Source organism: Panulirus ornatus (assembly GCF_036320965.1). Classification (NCBI taxonomy): domain Eukaryota; kingdom Metazoa; phylum Arthropoda; class Malacostraca; order Decapoda; family Palinuridae; genus Panulirus; species Panulirus ornatus. The sequence continues at coordinate 391,646 of NC_092276.1, forward strand.
TCGTTGATATAAAAAAAAGGGGACTTCCTTTATCTCCCTCTGGTATATCCCTCGGATATACCCCTCCACTGTATATACCCCTCCAGACGCTCTACCCTCCCTCCCTCTCTACCCATGTCTGCCACCATAAGTCAAGACCAGTAAGGTCCTCTGCCACTCTCCTCCAACTGGCTAATCCAAATTAGAGTCAGGGAACCAATCTTTGGCCTCCAAGCGATGGGGCTCACCGGGAGAAAATTAAGGCAACGCTTCTTGTATACTCTTTCATTAGGCGTGTGTGTGTGTGTGTGTGTGTGTGTGTGTGTGTGTGTGTGTGTGTATGTGAGTCGAGGGGTCAAGTGAATTTAGGTTTTAGGGAGGACTCAGTGAAGAGGAGGTTGTGGAAAGTGAAGGCAATTTCGATTTATAGAGGTGGGGGGTGTGGTGTGAAGATGAGTGCGTGTGTGTGTGTGTGTGTGTGTGTGTGTGTGTGTGTGTGTGGTGTGCTTCTCCCCTTCGTGAGTGAATGTGATGTTGAGTAACAAGGTGGGGGAGGAGAGGAAGGAAGAAAGCGTCACGAGGAGAGAGAGAGAGAGTGTGTGTGTGTGTGTGTGTGTTACACTCGTGCACGTCTGTACTATGTATCTGAGCCAGTGTGTGTGTGTGTGTGTGTGTGTGTGTGTGTCGGAGCAGACGCTCTCCAGCCTCATCCAGGTATGTGATTGCAACCGATGTTATCTACTGTGGACCTCAGGGTCTCATGGGAGTTACGGTGGGTCATGCCAGAGAAAGAGAGAGCGATTTGAAGATTCCCCTCCCTCCTCTTTCCTTTTTTGAGATCTCGCTCGGGAGACCCGTAAGTGTGTGTGAGTGGTGGTGGTGGCGTGTTGGCTATTTGGTTTTTCAAAGTGACGTTTCCCTTCTGAGTTCTCAGTGGGGAATGAGCCCTCCACCGGATCTCAGGTCCTTATATGTATGCACACTCCCCTTCTTCCTCCTCCTCTCTCCCTCTCCCTCCCTCCAGATCACGTGACCATATCCCACACGACTGGTACGTGGGGGGGGGGGGGACTATTAGATGGTGCTGTTTGGTTCTGGCCTTGTTACAGGTATACACCAGCTGTTCCGAGTGACGTGTATGGAACAGAGCAACGGCGAAACGAGGCAATTTCAGGTTCTATTTTGCCCCCAAGTCGTTCCTTTTGAGTCCTTTTTGTTTTTTGAGTTTCTGAGACGAAGTCACATGACTCAGATCCTCCGAGAATTGGGAAATATTGGCTGTAGAAAATACTTACTTGTGAAACTAGTTAACAAGACTAATATCAAGAATTTATGGCTTGTGAAAGTAGTTAAGTAGTTAACGAGACTAATGTCAAGAATTTATGGCTTGTGAAAGTTGGTAACAAGACTATTATCAAGAATTTATGGCTTGTGTATCCCTGGAATTCTTCTTTAACCGTGGAATTCAATACGATTATGATACTGGATTATGAGACATTATTCCCTGTCACATAGAACCCGCTACTCTTTTTTTTTTTTGTTTTTGTTTTCCTTATGAAGATTTACCGTAGCGTCAAAAGTGATTAAGGCATCGGTGATTATAATAATGAGTAATGGATGAGGTTCGGTGATTATAATGATGAGTAATGGATGAGGTTTGGGGGATGAGCTTGGAAGGGTTAGGAGGGAGGAGATGATGAGTTCAGTACTGCCTCCTTACCTTAGTCGTGCGTCCTGATACCGAAGTGGTATGCCAAGGGGTCGTGTCGTGGCTTGTGGCCATACTCGCGTCGATTGTGTAACCCTCAGGAGGTTAGAGAGAGAGAGAGAGAGAGAGAGAGAGAGAGAGAGAGAGAGAGAGAGAGAGGGTCAGCTTGAATGGGGTCATGAAGTTGACCCGCTAGTGGCGATGTGTGTGTGTGTGTTCCCTCCCTCCTCTCCTCTGTGAGCTGGGCGTCAGAAGCGCCAGACACTGTGTGAAGAAGGTTCAGCTGGCGTTCAGTCTACCTGGCTCACAAACACCTGTTCAGGCAGGTGTTGCTAGGAAACACGTGCCTGGAAATGTGTGCCCCCCCTTACGCATGGAGGTGGGGCACGAAACACCTGTTGAAACACGTGCGTCCAGGACCGACCGTCCGTTGCATCTGTTACCTCCCACACCCACCCACACACCACGACAACACCTGTTGAATAGCAGGTGTCGCTAGCAACACGGACCCCCACCTTGCATCTGTCTGACGTTGATGGTGGAGGCGTGTTTCCCTCGTCGCGATGACGTCCTTAGCAGATAACGGCAAAGGCCAAAAGATAACTCGATATTGAGCACTGTGTGTTGCGAGGTTGTAAATGCAACCGGGCAGTGGCCAGGTGAGGGGTGCCCTGGGGTCTCAGAGAAGTCTGACAAGGTGAGGAAGGAAGCCGGGTGCACACGTTCGCATCTCGGTGGTCGGCCGGCCCACAGTCAACCCAGCTGTTCGTCCCTCCCTGAGAGAGAGAGGAGGAGAGGAGGGAGGGAGGGGGTGTTTCTCCTCCATAAAGAAAGAAAGAAAAAAAAGAGTATGTGATTAATGTGATTATCTCTTTTAAGAGGATTGGAACTCGTATAATCCCTCACTCGGTGATGCCTTGCGTCGCCCGTAAGGACCAAGGACTTTAACGAGGTGTTTACAAGTCCTCCCCCTTGATCTTCGTCGTTCCTCCTGCGGTGGTGGTTGGGGGTGTGTGTGTGTGTGGGGGGGGGGAGACAACGAGACGGAGAAAGAGCAGAGGAACGAAAGCAGCAAAAATACATACACACACACACACACACACACACACACACACACACACACACACACACACATACGCCGTCTGGCTCAAAAAAGGGTTAAAGATGACCTTCTGTATAGAGATATGTTAACAATGCAGAGATAATCATGTTGACCTGTGACCTTAGATATATATATGTGTGTGTGTGTGTATGTGTGTGTGTGTGTATGTGTGTGTGTGTGTATGTGTGTGGTGTGTGTGTTTGTGTGTGTGGTGTGTGTGTGTGTGTGTGTGTGTGTGTGTCTGTCTGTGTGTCTGTCTGTCTGTCTGTCTGTCTCTCTCTCTCTCTCTCTCTCTCTCTCTCTCTCTCTCTCTCTCTCTCTCTCTCTCTCTCTCTCTCTCTCTCTCTCTCTCTCTCTCTCTCTCTCTCTCTCTCCCAGGTAAAACGGGGACCCCCACCCACCCCAATCAACTACTGATGACGGTGTGTGTGTGTGTGTGTGTGTGTGTGTGTGTGTGTGTGTGTGTGTGTGTGTGTGTGTGTGTATATTTTCATCAATAACATATGAATGGATAGCGATAATTCACGCATAAAAAAAAAGAAACATACACATTGGGATAGAGAGCCACGGGCGCACCAGCCAGGTAATCGTATAACAATATGGCACATTACCCAATTAAAAAATAGTTATACCAATTTCATGTCAAGCTGCTCGTGGGATTAAATTTCCCATAATAGACCAGTCCCACAGAGGCCAATCCGGGGAAAAAAAGGGGGTTGGTTGATGACGATATTATTTTACAAAAAACGATTATGGAATCAGAAAAGAGGGAAAAAAAGATATATATGAAGCGTAAATCAGTTTCATGCTTGTTAAGGTCAGTTTCATGCTTGTTAAGGTCAGTTTCATGCTTGTTAAGGTCAGTTTCATGCTTCTTAAGGTCAGTTTCATGCTTGTTAAGGTCAGTTTCATGCTTGTTAAGGTCAATTTCATGCTTGTTAAGGTCAGTTTCATGCTTGTTAAGGTCAGTTTCATGCTTGTTAAGGTCGGTTTCATGCTTGTTAAGGTCAGTTTCATGCTTGTTAAGGTCAGTTTCATGCCTTTTAAGGTCAGTTTCATGCTTGTTAAGGTCAGGTCAATCTCATGCTTGTTAAGGTCAGTTTCATGCTTGTTAAGGTCAGTTTCATGCTTGTTAAGGTCAGTTTCATGCTTGTTAAGGTCAGTTTCATGCTTGTTAAGGTAACGCTAGGTAACCCTAACGGAGGTGGCAATGCTGTGATAACATACAGGGACTGTGGTAACGCTAGGTAACGGAGGTGGCAATGCTGTGATAACATACAGGGACTGTGGTAACGCTAGGTAACGGAGGTGGCAATGCTGTGATAACATACAGGGACTATGGTAACGCTAGGTAACGGAGGTGGCAATGCTCTGATAACATGCAGGGACTGTGGTAACGCTAGGTAACGGAGGTGGCAATGCTGTGATAACATGCAGGGACTGTGGTAACGCTAGGTAACGGAGGTGGCAATGCTGTGATAACATACAGAGACTGTGGTAACGCTAGGTAACGGAGGTGGCAATGCTGTGATAACATACAGGGACTGTGGTAACGCTAGGTAACGGAGGTGGCGATGCTGTGATAACATACAGGGACTGTGGTAACGCTAGGTAACGGAGGTGGCAATGCTGTGATAACATACAGGGACTGTGGTAACGCTAGGTAACGGAGGTGGCAATGCTTCGTTATGGTACAGGGACTGTGTTAGGCCAGGTTCTGTGGCGAGATACGTCACAGAAGGTGCAGTGCTCTGTTAGAGTAATGTGAACATCCCAGAGGAGTGCTATGTTAAGGTACACTATCGTGGAAGTGGGGTAAGTGCTGTGTTAAGGTCCACCGACATGGAAGTGGTGTAGGTGCTGTAAGTGCTGTGTTAAGGTCCACTAACATGGCAGTGCTGTAAGTGCTGTGTTAAGGTCGGTCAGCGGACGAGGCGTGAGTTTGACGTCGGGTGTTTGGGACATCACGACATCCTAGGCTGTGTTTACATCACCAGAGTCTCTTCCCTCCCCACCCCACCTCTTAAAGCTCCCCCCCAGACCAAAAGCCTCTCTCCTCCTCCTCCTCTTCCTCCTCCTCTTCCTCCTCCTCCTCCTCCTCCTCCTCCTCCTCCTCCTCCTCCTCCTCCTTCCCCCCTCCAGTAAACAATATTCTTCATCAAATACACGTTGCTTTGCAGAGAACGCATCCTCTCCTCTGTCCACAGATCAAAGTACATATTGCCCTCCTCCCCACCACCGTATATACCCCAGGGACTCCATCATCTACCCTTCCTCCAACCTCCCCCAACCCCAGAGACTACCGTCCTCTCCTCCATATCCCCGGAGAGACACTTCTCACCACCTTACCCCCTTAGAAAAGGCCACTCTGCCCCCTCCATCAAAGGGAACTACTTTCTTTGTCCCTCAGAGAGAGAAAAACACATCCCCATTATCTTCCCCTTAAAGAGTCTATCGTCCATCTCGGCCTTGAGGAGGAAGAGGGAGAGGTCTTCGTCTTCGTCTTCTTCTCCTCCTCCTCCCCCTCATCCTCCTCCTTCCCTGCAAAGTGCTGTAAGTCGTCTCCCCTTGGGAGGAGAGGGAAGGCTCCAAACGTACTCTACAACTCCCTCCAAAAAAGAAAAAAGGAAGGAGGGAGGGGGTTAGGCAAACCCTTCGCCTTACCCCACCACTCTGCCAGAGGAGCCAGGTGTCAGAGCCAGGTGTCAGGGCCAGGTGTCAGGGCCAGGTGTCAGAGCCAGGTGTCAGGGCCAGGTGTCAGAGCCAGGTGTCAGAGCCAGGTGTCAGGGCCAGGTGTCAGAGCCAGGTGTCAGGGCCAGGTGTCAGGGCCAGGTGTCAGGGCCAGGTGTCAGAGCCAGGTGTCAGGGCCAGGTGTCAGAGCCAGGTGTCAGGGCCAGGTGTCAGGGCCAGGTGTCAGGGCCAGGTGTCAGGGCCAGGTGTCAACGTTGCATAGGCACCACCACCCCCCTCCCCCCACCCAACGGGGGGGACGTCCAACAGAACACGAACATTCGTCCAACAGAACACGAACGTTCGTCCAACAGAACACGAACATTCGTCCAACAGAACACGAACGTTCGTCCAACAGAACACAAACATTCGTCCAAACAGAACACGAACGTTTGTCCAAAAAGAACACGAACGTTCGTCCAACAGAACACGAACGTTCGTCCAACAGAACACAAACATTCGTCCAAACAGAACACGAACGTTTGTCCAAAAAGAACACGAACATTCGTCCAAGAGAACACGGGCTGCAGGCCCTTGCCAAACTATAGAAAATACACGAATCAGAAAGTTTGAGGAAAAGTTTTCCTTAAACAGTTTTTTTTCCTTTTCCCTTTCTGAACTGGTCAATGTGCCAGTCCAGTTCAGCTGTGCGTCGTGTTGAAAGTCATAAGGCAATGTGTGTGTGTGTGTGTGTATGTCAGAATTTTGCCAATTGGAGACGCATTTTTGACTCGTGTTTGTGTTAAAGTGTGTGTGTGTGTGTGTGTGTGTGTGTGTGTGTGTGTGTGTGAGCACACACGTTCTCTGCAAACTAAGTCTCATGAAAACTTAACCGAAATGCTTTCGAACTCCCAAAAGAAAATGGGGGTTAAGAAAAAAAGGAAAAGAATTAAGTAATTGTAATGGAGACTAATGGGTTAATTATTTTTCTTTCCCCGTCGCAGCACTTTATGCCTTTTCTAATTGTGTTTTTCCACTACACAGAGCTTCAGTTGCCTTTCCTCTTTCTCCAGGTTTTTTCCTTCCGCATTGGTTCAAACACTGGATATATGACTGACGTATAGGTGGAATATATATATATATATATATATATATATATATATATATATATATATATATATATATATATATATATATATATATATTCCTATGAGTCCACGGGGAAAATGGAACACGATAAGTTTCCAAGTGCACTTTCGTGTGATAATCACATCATCATGGGAGATACAAGAAAGAAATATAACAGTCAGTTGATATACAACGAAGAGACGTAGCTAGGACGCCATTTGGTAGGGTATATATATATATATATATATATATATATATATATATATATATATATATATATATATATATATACCCTAGCATTAACTAGGTACGCAGTTTATCGACAAACCCATAGGGAAGGATGAAGAGCTGGGTTGACTGTGGACAGACTGCCGCAACCGGGATTCGAACCTATGCTCACAACCCCGTGCTGCCCGTAAATGCATTACAGTCAGCAGCTCTTAACATCTGCATTCTTGATGTTTGGTCAACCATGAGAGGGGGAATGTCCCTCGTTATTAAACTGTGTTTAAAGACTCTAATTACTCCTCCATGATTACACCCTGCGGTCGGTAATGACCGGCAGGATCTGCTTAGAACAGGATGGCAGGTGCACTACCCGCCGTAGGGGTTGTAGGACGTAATATGGAGAGAAACCTAAATACATTTTTTTTTCCTTTCTCTCTTTTTCTTTTTTTTAGAAAACGAGTCTTGGGGTAGACAAAACTAAAACACCCAACTTCTGAATGATCACATGGAAAAAAACTAGAATTAGAGAGAAACAATGGTCAAATTTTTTTTGTAACTTTTCGACAAGCATTATGAAATACAAAGCTTTCCCCCCTACCCATTTAGCTTTCCCATAAAGCTTGCAAGCTTTCCCCCCTACCCATCCTACCCATTTAGCTTTCCCATAAAGCTTGCGTGAGCAGGGAAATACCCTGCCATCACGGGACCTGCTGAAAAAAAAATATATATTTGAAAATTAGGTCATTCGACCCAGAAATCACACGTGAACCTTTTAACCAACAGGTATTTTCAATGTTACGTCCATTTTGCCCCTTGACCCTTATTGAGGAAAACGACCTAAAGTACACTCAGGGTAATTAGGATGCTGTGATGTGTGTGTGTGTGTCTTATGTGCAGGGATTGGCAGGGCAACAGAGCAACAGGTGTTTGGCGTTTTCTTCACCGCTTCGGTAAAGATATACCTCAGACGAGGTATAACAAGAATGCTATACAAGCATACCTAATGTGTATAGCGTTCTTGTATTATATAGCGTGCATGTATTATAGTACGTACATACATAGATGCAGTCGTATACATACGTATGTGTATTACAGTGTTTCCTGTTGCCAAATCATACCTTTAGTACTTTCCACTTGTAAGTTGCAATAACTTTTTTTTTTTTTAAATTTTCCAAAAGAAGGAACAGAGAAGGGGGCCAGGTGAGGATATTCCCTCAGAGGCCCAGTCCTCTGTTCTTAACGCTACCTTGCTAACGCGGGAAATGGCGAATAGTTTGACAGAAAAGAAAAGTTGCAATAACTTTTGACTTATTCTTTAATATTTCGTATACGATGGCTGGGGAATTATTCACCTTTAAGGACAAACTCTTTAAGGTCGGTTATTGCAATGAGAAGGATGTTTATCTCGAACTCTTTCCCTTTTTTTTCACCTTTAGGAAGACCCCTTATCTAGGGATCATCATGGAGGTGATGGGGAGACCCTAATGGGGGACTCATGTCATGGGAAGATGATGACAGACCCCAGTGGTGTTATGAGGATGGTGTCAGACCCCAAATGGTCTCATGTCATGTGAAGATGATGACAGACTCCAGTGGTCTCCTGCCATGAATATGGTGCCAGACCCCAGTGGTCTCATGCCATGAATATGGTGCCAGACCCCAGTGGTCTCATGCCATGAGGATGGTGATAGACCCCCAATGGTGCCATATCATGTGAAGATGTCAGTAGACCCCAATGGTGCTATGAGGATGGTGATAGACCCCCCAGTGGTGCCATGGCATGAAGATGCTGCCAGACCACCCCTTCCATCGGGCCTCATTTCACGAGGATGGCGAAGGGCGTTAAAACGAGGGGTCGCGTCATGAATACAGCAGTAATGTAAGCCAGAGGAGATATATATATATTTCTCTCCTGGAAAATTCTTAGGTCCTGGAACCGCCTGGAACGTGTGTAATATCTACAGTCTCTGTGGGAGGGATCCATCTCGGTGGTGGTATGATCCCATGGAAGAGTTTCGCGGCTTCTTATTGAAATGGTCTCCAAAAGGGTGTCCCGTTCTTCCAGCAGCCACCGGCCTGGATTGGACGGGGACCCTAGGACATGCCCCAATTCCAGGCCACCTTGGACGTAAAGGTTGGGGTTGAGGGGGAAGAATTAAACGTATGAGAATCAGGCATTTAATGGGGATGAGTAGGGAATCAAGAGGTGTATGTAAGGTCTTGTCTTTTTTTTACCCTTTTTTAAAGGTGGGAAGGGAGGAAGACGAGAGAGAGAGAGAGAGAGAGAGAGAGAGAGAGAGAGAGAGAGAGAGAGAGAGAGAGAGAGAGAAGAGAGAACTCAACAACTTCATTAGTTTGGAAGGGGAGTCCTGAGCGTTTTATATTTTTCCATACTAGAGATGGGAAGGGAGGTGGAAAGGACGGGGAAAAGGTCTTTGTTCTGTGTATCTCCCTTCCTTTTTTTTTTTTTTCATGTTCAAGGTGTGTCTTTCATACCTTCCACATACACACACACACACACACACACACACACACACACACACACTAGCAGCAGTCTACTTGCCAAGACTGAGAAATACACTTCTGCATGTCGTTTTCTACGAGAAAGAAGAGACACTAGATTATATAGGGGGGGACCCCCTTAAATGAGATGTCCCTTGACCATAACACTTCACAGTGGTAGGATGAGAAACCCTCAAGATTGTGTCCTTGTCTCTCACACTCTCCTGCTCCATTCTACCATCTTCGACACTTCCTTTTCCACAACAGATAACAGAATGCGTTCGTATGCCAAGAATCCAACACCGCATTCCTCCACTTCCTTCGAATCTGATCCACCCTCTCTCGCTCGATCTACATGCACGTCTCGATTGCACCCGTGAAGGTTCAAGTTCTGTGTACATACTAGACAGAGGTTGAGTCAATAGACGTCAGAAGTTGCTAACATCCCCGGCTTAACCTCACAACTTGGCTAGAACTAGTCCTATGTCACAATGTTGGTCCATTTCTCCTTTTTCTACAGGTATTACTTGGGTCTTTGCTCCCTAAAGCTCTGCAATCTACTGTATCACATGACTGTGATTCGTTGGCACTGCAAGGAAGTCACTGCTTTACATGGCTGTGATTCGCTGGCACTGCAAGGGGTGGGCCATTTTGATATTCATATCTCTCTCCCAAACGCTCGAAGCTTTGGAACTCTCTGCCACTGCATTTCTTTCCCAACAACTTTAACCTGGCGTCTCTTTTAAGACAATATTTTTTAACCATTTTTCCAAAGATTTTTTGAAATATTTTTATTTTTTTGCTCTTATTTCCTCTCTCTTTAACCCTCTTCATATTTTAATTAAGGTATGGCCTGAGAACAGATGTTTATTCTTGACTAGAACCCCCACCATATACAAAAGATATTATATATATATATATATATATATATATATATATATATATATATATATATATATATATATATATATATATGTGTGTGTGTGTCTGTGTCTGTGTGTGTGTGTGTGTGTGTGTGTGTGTATAGTTTAAAAGATTAAAACTTTAAATTCCTGTTTATGGAAAAAATAATTCATCTTGGGTGCAACTGACGCACAGAGGTAAGTAAGTTTTACAGAGTTTAACTTAATATGAAAAACACAACGACTTTTTCTTAATAGGCAACGCCGCCAGCTGATGTGTGCAACCGGTTTCTGGACCCCCCAAAAAAGAAAATGGATAACCACTTATGTTCGTGGGTAACAAAGGAAACGTGTTAGGTTCTCCGGGGCGGGGTATTCCACTGCTATGTGTTTATCTCAGTATACGCTTATCTTAAGCCCGTGTTATTCGATATTCTTTATGTCTCCTTATCGTAAGGGTAGTAATGGGTTACTGTCTAACGATAAGGGTAATAAAGGGTGGCTCTAAAAGGATAAGGGTGATAAATGGTGTCCATAGAGCAATAAAGGTGATTAGAATAGGGACCTTTCGTCACTAACGGTATTAAATGGTGGCTATACACCATCGAGGGGAAGGAAATGGTGACCATACACCATCGAGGGGAAAGAAATGGTGGCCTATACACCATCGAAGGGAAAGAAATGGTGGCTATACACCAACGAGGGGAAAGAAATGGTGGCTATACACCAACGAGGAGAAAGAAATGGTGACTATAAAAACAGTAAGGGTAATAAAGGGGAACAGTATATAATAGTGAGGGTAATAAAGGGAAAGAAAGGGTTAGGTGGATATTAAAGGAAGGGGTAAAACCAACGGTAAACACAGCCGAGAGGGGAGCTGGAGAGGTCAATATTAATAGGAGGGGGGAATAATGGACGGTAAACTTACAGTGCGATAGGAGAACTGACACGTAATTCAAAAGGACGTAAAATTTCGGAACAGGACCGAGAATAAAGAATAAAGCTTAAAGATTTCCAACGCATGAGGGAGGGAGAAAGAAAGATCCTTAAAAAGAAAGAGTGTTATCTTTTTTTCTTTCTCTCTCTCTCTCTCTCTGTCTGTCTGTTGTTTCTGGGTTAATATAATGAGAGATACTGATGAAATATGTATTAATGTATATACTCAAATGTGTATGAAAGAGTTGATGGTGCATGAATGTAAGACTGTCGACGTGAATGTTTACTATATACATTAGGAAGAATTGAATACTCCAGTGGCTTAGAGTCGAAACAAATGAACGTGGACCATTTGCAGAGGATTCACAAACCATTTCGTGGACAAAAATCATATGATTGGATCAGCCATGAGAGGCTGGAGGAAGAAGAGAAGGGGACATGAAGACCTACCTACGGTAACGAATGAATAAGGACCATTAACTTTGAGCTTCAAAAGTCTCTCAAGGGAAGTAGAGACAGAATTATCAAGTCTGGAAGAATAGGATTCGATACCATCTCGATATCAGACGTAAATAGAGTATAGAGTTCCTCAAGGAAGTTAGGAAGAATACGCATTACACTGCCAAGGAGATGGCCTACCCCTGTGCCTCCAACCCTACAGTAGACGCGCCCTTCGCCCTCTTGTCTTTTGCGTTCACCTCCCTCACCACCACCAACCAGGAAGAGGTTACACAATCGCGTTAGCATTACGTATCCCTGACCAAAAAGAAAAAGTGACCCACTTTCACCGTTAACCAATCCCCCCCTCGATCCCTCTCTACAGGTCCGACCTTTGCATTGCCTCTAGAAACTCTATTTTTTCCCCCACGTAATCGTAGCGCCTTCCTCGGGGCATCTCTGTCAACCTCATGTTCACTTCTGATCTACAAATGCTACCCATTTTTCACTCCTTTTTTTCTACGAGTCTTTTGCACACAAGTTCTTCATAGCAGATATACTAAAGCCACACCGTTTCTCTCCCCCCAGTCTGATGCTCTTGTGCCTTCCGTCACCCAATCTTACTCACTGCTCTCCCTTACATCTTAGCATATACTTACCCAACAGACTTACACCTCTGGGATTTGGATGTTCGGTGTCTTAACCCTTCTTACCTCCTGTATAATGGCACTCTACAAGCATATATATATGTATATAATCTCACCTTTGGCCATAACAAATGCTGTTGATAGCCTGTCGAACCCCATCATCCACTTTGTTACTTTCCCCCCCTTCCCTTCTCTCTTCCTTGAGGCAGAGACATTTGCATGACGAGAGTTAACTTGTCGGTAAAGTTTTTAATAAGGAGTTTCTCCCCCCCGGGGGTGTTTGGGACGAGACGTTATATAATCAGATTACCGAAGCCTTGCCTTCTCTTTACGCTAATTACATCCATCGTCAGCTCAGCCTGTGGCGCAGCTGGCTCGGGGGCGCCTTTGTTTTTCTTTTAAGGAAAGGAAAATATAATGGTGTTGCTCAACGTCGGGCGTTAAGACCGCAGGGACAGTGATAATGCGACGTTTAAGTATGTTCTTCGTTAATCCATCGTCCTCATCTCCTCCTCGTTAGCCCCAAAGCAGCGATCGATGCTGGCGACCAGAGTTTTGAACATGACGAGAAGCTGTGGTAACATTGTTCAGTAATGAGGAGGTTTATGATGCCAGTGCCCAAGTAATGAGGAGGTTCATAATAGTGTCCAGTGATGAAGAGGCTCTTGGTTAGTGTCCAATCCTGTATTATAACAGTATCTCTTTACAATCGTTTTTCTTTTTCTTTTTAAACTTTTCTTAATTTCTTGGATTTTGATGTTACTTCCTTTTGGTTGTTCGATCTCCTTGCGTCTCTCAAAGAGTGTGTGTGTGTGTGTGTGTGTGTGTGTGTGTGTGTGTGTGTGTGTCTGTGTGTGTCTGAAAGAGAGGGACGAGAAGAGAACGAAGAAAGACACATACGCAGCAATTATAAAATGTTGTAAAGATCTTAAAAAAAAAGAAAAGAAATCCTCTTTAATATTCAACTGGATGTCTCTTTTACGATACAGACTATCTCTAACGCAGCTGTTGAAGTCTCTCCTCTCTCTCTCCTCCCCCCACATTACCCAGGTCGAGCAAACGCTCCCACTATCCTATTAAAAAAAAAGTATAGTAGAATAGGTTTGTTCCTGCACTATCCTAGAGGATATCTCTTTTGAAAAAGGGAGGGTCTCTCTCTCTCTCTCTCTCTCTCTCTCTCTCTCTCTCTCTCTCTCTCTCTCTCTCTCTCTCTCTCTCTTAAAGGTTTCGTACCCCCAGGGTAATAGCAGAGTCCTGCAGGAGGCTATCTGTCGCGCCCGGATGATGGTAGGCGCTGAAGGAGGTCATCAGACGCCGAAGGAGGTCATTAGCAAATTATGAGTTCCTGCAGGATATTCGGAAGGGGGGTTTAAGGTCAGTTGAATGCCGGGGGGGTTTCCAATGAGGGTAATAGAGTGAAGGATATAGACATACAATTCCTCTGTTCCGTTTTACTGACTATATTCTTTTCTTCACTACCTCTGTAGGTCATGCTTTACCCTCCTTCCCCAGAAGGAGTCCCATTGATAGAGTTCCGCAGCGCTCAGGAAGACGGCCACGTCCACCTGTCTGTTGGCTCATCAAGTGAGGTTGGTGTTATGTGGCAAGAGGCGGCACATAACGTAATTTTAGACCATACGTAATTTTGGGATGAGTCGAATCCAAAATGATAAACGTAAAGGAATATGGAGACTTCTTCCCCTTTTCGATTCACCACAGATCATTGGTAAACACAACAAGTCAATGTCCCTATGGTCCATTAGAGTCGAAGTTTTAGCACGCAGGTATATATAATTTTTTCCATTTCGAATCAAGATGACACAGAAAAACATGTGAGCCATGTCTCTCTTATGGGCGCATTGCCCGCAAGTCTGGGCCCCCAAAAGATCGCATGGCTTTTGAATACGAGGGAGGTTGAAAGCTGTAGGCAAAGCTTTTGAATACGAGGGGGGTTGAAAGCTGTGGGCAAAGCTTTTGAATACGAGGGGGGTTGAAAGCTGTGGGCAAAGCTTTTGAATACGAGGGAGGTTGAAAGCTGTGGGCAAAGCTTTTGAATACGAGGGGGGTTGAAAACTGTGGGCAAAGCTTTTGGAGCCAATATACTCGACCTAGTCTAACGTAAAGAGACAAGAACCAATAAAGCCAATATCCCTCGGAGCCCAGATCGTATGAACGCAAGCCTAACCTAACCTGAAAACAAGAGGCAATTAACAGAGTTTCCCTCTACCTACCGGGAGGGAAGGTATAGGGTTGATGAACGAAGAGAGAGCTGGATATAGTGAGAAGGATATAGGGTGTTGGAGGTGGAAGAGAGTGGAGTGCACTTCGGTGACTGGAGAATAGAGGGGGGAGGGGACTGAAGGATGATTGAAAAATACACATCAGGAAATGGAGGCTGTGAAAGGATGGTGGGGTCAACAGGTCATAGCCGACGAGAAAAAAGAAACCAGCTCCACCTCCTTCGCTCGTTGAGCACAAGAAAAAAAAAATTTACACTTGACACATCAGTCATATCAAAGTGAAATATAAAATCTCATTCAGCCTTCTCTTCAGCACTAAGATCACACGACAGAGAAGCAGAGAAGAAGAGGGATTACATTTGGATGAGCTTAGCTAGTTGCCAGCGTCTGGCTCTGTCAGAGGACAGAGAGCTATCAGTCAATAATCCATTCCAATTTCCAATGTCAGAGTCACTCGAGATCCACCAACAGCGTCTGTTTTATGAGCCAGAAATGTTCTTCCCACGTCGCATATAATACGTCGCTGAAGCGCCGAATTACTCAGTGTTCCTAATTACCGGTGATGCTAGTGAGCCGCCAATCACGTTGCGAAACGCGCATTGGGTTTCTACCGTCACTTCATTTTGTAGGTTAGCGGTATGCCCAACCTGGCCAACCCAAGAGTTGAGAAAATCCGCTAAACTCAACCTAACGTAGCGAAGAACTTGCCCTAAATCAACAGACTTTAACGAGCCAAAGAGTTGGATGAACCAAGAAAATCCAACGTGATCTAACCCAATTTAGCTTAAGCTTAGACCAAGAAGAATTGCAACAAGCAGGATCGAGAATCCTTCCTCACACATGTAAGGCATTGGCGAGAGTTTAAACATTTTTTCCCCACCAGCCACCAGCCTTTATTGCCAGACTATGAAATCCAGAAGGCCCTCCCAATACAGCCCTTGTTGTATTCCTTGTGTCTGGTTAGGTTTCGTATCGAGATTATCTGTCGTGGAGTTTCGTCGCACCTTCGACAAGAACCCCTTCTCTATTTTACAGAAGCAATATGATGAATTGAAACGTATTGGTATATATATTGGCTGAATCTCAAACCAGCCCTCAATACATCACAGATCCTGACGAGATTACGACATACGTTAATATCCCTCCCTCTCTCTCTCTCTCTCTCTCTCTCCCGGACGCTATACCTAGACGATAAGCGACATGGTTTCAACTCGAGGGACAATATACGAGCAGCAACACAAGGGGTTCGTGAATATAATGTAAAGAATCAGAAACCATTATATGACTTTTGAGGGGTGGGGGGGGGGAGTCTTCTTTGACATTCAGAATGGATTTTCAAAGGGAGACAGTTCATGCATTTTTTATCCTCCCTCTTATGTCCAGGGGAATTGTGTTGGAATGAGGCTCGGTTTGGAATTGAAAGAGGCCGCTCATTCTTCCCAAATCGATGTAAACTTTCTATTTATTCATGGAAGGCATGGGGGGGCCAGTGGGCGCATCAGTGAACTGTCTTTGTTCATCTCGGAACATGTTTATCTAGAATATTAACCCTGCCTCTCCTCGTTAGTCTGAGGGGCCTCTCGAGTGTTTTGAGACAGAAAAAAGAAGCAAAGATACTCGGAAGATTAAAGTACAATGAGGCTTATTTTTCCATTCAAGTGCTCGAATCAGGATATTGAAACGGAAACACCTTGAGAGAACGTTTTTAAATAGATCCGAAGTTGAAGCTTTAAGGCATTTAAAGATGTTCCTTCTAATAATGATAACGCATTTCCACCAGATGTTGCGTTAGGCATCAGTGGGGACCATCCTTCTCACAGGGTAAACAGAAGGTTTGGCTCAGAGTCCAAGAGATCCGAGTGGACGCTGCGAACGAACCAGCGACTCAATAGTTCGAACACGTTCGGATACCGCTGCTCACGGAACATAAAGAGGATTTAGTGTCCGTTTGTCTTCCGAGTGTGTGTGTGTTCGAAGATCTTGTGCGTTTGGGGGTGGAGCAATGGATTTACCGTGTGCCACACATAATTCCGAAGTTCTCGTGTTACAGTAATGGATTAACTTCTAACGTATCCTCTCGTACATTGAAAGATTCTGTTTCAAATCGATTGAACTCCTGTTAACCCGATACATATAGCTTTCTTGTGATGTGATTCATTTACCATCTGTCTGCTCCGTGTCTTCGAAGATCCCATGTTCAAGGAATGGATTAGATCTAAATGTCTATGAATTCCTTTGTGTTCATAAAGCCACAGTGTTCTTTCTCTTACCCATACAAGTTAGTTGTTCGTCAATATCTAATTAAGGCGAGGGGGAAGCATTGTACTCAGCTCTCCTCATAGAGATATAACAGTTTGACCAAAAGAAAATTCCCTCCCAACGGAGCATGTAAAAAAAAAGGACTACCCTTGTTGATCCTATGTGGCTTCGCTAAGTCATCTGTTTTCTTTAATTCCCCCTCCCAAAAAAAAAGGTTTTCTCTGTGGTTCCAGCACTGTGTGCCTCTCGTTTTCTCTCTCTCTCTCTCTCTCTCTCTCTCCTCCGCATTACCTACTTTAGAAAAAAGAATTCAGGAGCTATATATCTGAATAATTACAACGTTACTTTCCTTCTTTTTCTACACCTTTTATGAAAATAATTTTATAGAACTGTTTATTGGCGAATTACTTTTATAAAAAGAAGGGTCTCACTTAGTATTGCTTATAAGAGGTTTAATTGTCTACTTTAGTGTTCAATGAACATATTCTAACTTCGACGATGAACAGTGATTTAATATCCTAATCATATCATTGTCATTTGAATATCATTAATTGTTAGTTTCTCGCTTATCAGTAATGTCAGAGTGTTCATCCTCTTCATTGTTTGGTTGTTTGGGCTTTAGACCCACCAACAACAGGGGTCGTTGGGTCGTTAAGGCTGGCAAAGCCAATGGCAACCACCAGTCGAATAGAATATACATATATGAACACATTCTCTTCAGGTGTTCATGATAACTTATGAGATCATACACTCCCTCACTGCATATATGGCTTTGCATAATCTCCTCATATATCATAATTTCATGAGGTTTTGATTATTATTATTATTATATATATATATATATATATATATATATATATATATATATATATATATATATATATATATACATTTGTCTGTGTTGATGACAGAGACAAGGGCCTGGAAATGTTTGAAGCAAAAACCTTCCCCAGAACTATTGACTCTGTGGTACAAACACAACACCAACAAATAAAACAGGAAGAGGCAGAGGCGCACGATTTTTCCGTGGACAAAACATGCTGACGTTCAATATTGAGAGAGAACGTTTGACATATCTTTTTTTCTCTCTCTCTCTCCCCCTCTCGCTTGGCTTCTGCTACTGAGCGGCCTTAGACAGGGTAGTATGTGGGTAAAGGTTACTTTACAAGTAGGTTTTCGCTGGGGTAAAAGAGCGAGCAAATAGGATGAGCAAATTTGCTCTATCTCCAGAAATGCTTCGGTTGAAATAGGAACTAATTTCTTTGCATAGATCATATATATGTGCGTGTGTGTGTGTGTGTCTGTGTGTCTGTGTGTGTGTACGTGTGTGTGTGTGTGTGTGTGTGTGTGTGTGTGTATGTGTTTGTGTGTGCTTAGTTAAATACAGGTAAGATAGATATAGATTAATATAATCATTTCTGCTTAATAGTGTTATAAATCAACCTATCTATACAGAACCTTCTCATGCCCTTACCATCACCTGTTCATATCATATTCCATTAAGATTGCCACCACATCAGAGCTGCAGGTGGCAACACGAATATATGTTTATTTTCCTCCACTTAACTAGTCACATCAAAGTGACAGAATAGATCACTTTTAACTTTCAAGAAGTA
>NC_092276.1:415000-422500 GCF_036320965.1 Panulirus ornatus
GTGGCGCGCTCGCTGGAGTGGCGATGTATTTGGCGTTGTGGGCCGAGCTGTGTGTGTGTGTGTGTCTGTGAGAGAGAGAGAGAGAGAGAGAGAGAGAGAGAGAGAGAGAGAGAGAGAGAGAGAGAGAGAGAGAGAGAGTGAGATTCTCGTAATTCTGAGGGGTTCAGATGAGCTGAGTTGAATGTGTTCTCTCTCTCTGCCACTCAGCCCCTTGAGCAAGACAGGTACGACCCTTGAGCACGACGTCGTGATCAAGGGTCGTACAACGTCGTGTTAAAGGGTCGTACACCGTCGTGTTCAAGGATCGTACACCGTCGTGCTCAGGGATCGTACCGTAGTGCTCAAGGATCGTACCGTCGTGCTCAAGGGTCGTCCAGCCATACTCAAGTTTCGTACCGTCGTGCTTAAGGGACGTCCCGTCGTACTCAAGAATCGCACAGTCGTGCTAAAGCGTCGTACCGTCGTGCTCAAGTGTCGTACCGTCGTGCTCATACCCTATACATACATACATTCCACTTGCGATTGACGTATTTCGTCAACGAATACTGATATGAGACGTTTGTGTGCGTACGTCCAGCTCCCCCAGTTACGAAAGGCTCTTCGCTACCTCCTCTCCCAGACTTAAGATCAGATACAGCTCCGTCTTCTGTATGGAGGGGGAGGGTCCGATTAACTTCCCTTCCCAGCGAGGCATTGATCTACTCTTGATTATCGGGTTTGAATCTTCATCCTTGATCAGACTCCTTTACGTGGCGAGTCGAGGAGGAGCAGAACACCTTAATCCCAAAGACGTTAACAACAAGAAGGGGAATCCAGTACAGATATTCAATCCTGTTCCTCCATAGATATCTATAATCGCGTATTGTGTCTGCCGTTGTCAATTATAAGTCTGTTTATCATCATTTGATGTCAGTTATAAGTCTTATTTATCATCAGTTATCTCGGAATGGAATAGGGTGGGCTGAATACGTACAAGACTCCCAGTTTTGTTTTTTTTTTTTTAGAGGAGATTGATTTTGAAGGTTTCTAGGAGTGGAGGAGCGTTTCACCCTTGCCTCACACCGACAGATTTCCTTCACACACACACACACACACACACACACACACACACACACACACACACACACACACACACACACACACACACACACACACACACACACGCACACACACACGTTCAACAGGTAAGAGTTTGTTATAAAGGGAGAGGAAGCCAGTGTGGGTGTGGGCTGTCTCCCCCACACAATGCAGACATCAGGGTCCCCCTCCTTGCCAACCCGTCGCTGGAGATCGCTATCTCGCCATCTGCCTGATGGGAGCTGTTGTGTGCTTAATGACATTACGTCACCGGGGAAATATTCTCCCCTCCCCTTCCTCATCAGGTAATCCCTTCTTCGTAACAAGTGTGTGACGAGTTGCCACGGACGGGGGAGAGGGACATGTTATATGGACGCCTTTGTCGAACCAGTTCATCATACGCTGGGGATATATATATATATATATATATATATATATATATATATATATATATATATATATATATATATATTATTCAGTAACGAGTTTTCAATAGAGATTTTACTTTAGTGAAGGCGTTAGCCACGCATACCTACGTACACGAACGTAGACCTGGTGTGTAACGAAATTTGAGTCAGAAAACGCGACGTTTCTAAGTACTACAATGGCCACTATGTATAGGTAGTGAATTATGAAAGATGTAGAATATCAACTGACTGGAGAAATTCATATATATGTCCTTTCTCTCCTGCGTTTACAAGATCTACCAATACTCATATAATTCCAAGGTGGGTGATAGTTTCTTTCATACCTACAGTAACGATTTTATAGTTGTATAGATTTTGTACAGCCGCTCAAACCTATATACCCACACCAGGACGGTAGTTGAGCAAGCCCCAGATTTTAAGATAGTTACCCAGAGTATTGAGCGCTCCATTCTTTCACATCGTCTGTCTGTCCAGAGAGAACGTAGCATCCTTAATCAGATGGGAGACTTATCTTTTTCTACCATTTCTCGTCTGATACAGATTATCATCCGTTCGTTACGCTCACCCTTCAAGATGTGTTCAGTATGGCTGCGATGCTGCTTAAATCACACGCGAATTTTAGATGATGTATAAGACAATACACCGTACACCGGAGGATCCAGATGTTCTGCTGTGTGTGTGTGTGTGTGTGTGTGTGTGTGTGTGTGTGTGTGTGTGTGTGTGTGTAAACATGAGCCATGTCTAAACCTAACACGAGCGTATGTCAATGACAGCCCTTTCTCAGGGTGCCATTACTGGCACAAGTCAGCCAGTGTAGTAGGCTACTATGTAGGTGGATGTCTTTAATGTGTAAGATGTTCACTGCTATGTATTATGTTCTCACGTACATTCTTACTTTTAAATTTAGCATATTTATCATATTTAGCTTAACTAGTATTCCTATATTACATCCACACAGTTGCTTATCTGTCGTCATCTTTATGACTTTTATCATCAGAATCCTGTGTTGTGTTTATTTCATATTATTTGCATATCATTACGAGTCCCGAATAAGAGCTCTTATTCATTTAAAGGTTTTTTAGTACAAGCCCGCGCGACTAAGATCACCTTCAGTCTGCCCATAAAAGGTGTAAGAGAAAACGGTACGAATCCCTAGGTCTCATAGAAAATGAACTACAAGTAGGGGAAACATTCCTAAAATGGTTTTCGGTTTCATGTTTACTCCTTTTTAGCCGTGATCATGAAGTAATTTTGCCAGTAATAATGTTTCCTGTTTCCACCACTTTCGTCACCAGACTCACCACTGTTCTTCTTTTCACTCTGCTCTCGAAGAACTAATATAACTTGACGTGTCTGGAGGTTATGCGAAGATAATTAATTCCTTTTTAGAAAATAAAGTTCTTGTTATGTGGTGTGGAGTGTAAAGTGATCCTTCGAAATATCTGACTGGATTTAGTTTTACTGGGATATTCCAGTGATACTCAGCGATGCAATATGCTGCCAGAGTAACTTAAAATCATAATGAAGATAAGCAAGTGATAATTAAAAGGACAATAAAGATATATGAAGATAAATATAGTCATCCCAAGACGAATATAATAATACAGTTTACAGTCAGTTTTACAGTTCGATTAAGGAAGACCAGAAGCGTGGACACAGAAATATTATTAACCCAGGGTGTCTTTAATTGTACTATTTCCTTTTCTGCTTTGAATACGCTTTATTTATGCTAGTCGATTGAATTCTTATTTCTTTTTTGATAAGAGGTGAGTCCTTAATGTTGATGGAGATATTTTAACAAACTGGTAATTTTTCTCATTTCATATTCATTTTCCACTCTACTCACAGGCATGGTATAGATTTTAGGCCTGTTTTGACATAGTTTTATGGAGAAAACTATGATGTAAAAATTCAAAACCTACGGATAAAATCATAAGTTATCTATATAAACAGATCTCTATGCAGCGAATGAATATGGGGAGATAGGGCAAATGTAACATGCGTTACATTTGCCAGAGCCAGGGTTTATAACAGTTACTGGTAAAAGATCACCATTTTCTCTCATGCGTACTGAGCTGTGTCCATTTTCTTTGACGCGTCTGTGTTGGTTTCTAGGGGTAACTGTAGCACGAAGTTTCTCAGCGATTCTTAGATTATATCAAACGTGTGTGTAGATGTGTTGAATTCTCTGGTAAGGTTGAGTTTCATATGTTTAGTGACTGATGTTTTAATAGCTATTCATCTTCGCCTGGACTCTCCTTGCGCGCGCGCGCGCGCGCGTGTGTGTGTGTGTGTGTGTGTGTGTGTGTCATTTATTTAAGGGCCAATCACCTACACCATCCCATGGCATTATTAGCCTTTATCCGCTGACGCGGGATGGACTGACCGGGCGGCCTCTTACCTGAAAACGTATTATCGCGAACAAGAGACCATTTATCACTCTTCTGGCAGTGTCATCAGCTTGCAAATTGCTTGCCAATCATTGGGCGGGACTTTTGCTCTCCGCAGGCAAGCAATTACTGCCACTGACGGGTTTCTTCGTGTCTTTTTGGAGGGGGCGCGGGAGGACGGGGGGGGGGGTGATGCTGCGCGCGCGAGAGGGGGGGATCATAGTCAGCTCGAGTCTGCTTTTCGCTGTTGTGTTCCACGATACGTTTTTATAAGTTTATCTTCTTTTTTTCTCTCTCTTTGTTTTTGTCTCTTATTTGGGGCCTCGAATTTGCTTTCGGGGTCGTATATAGGCCTTTGCTTTTCTCAGATGATCGGTGACGTTGAAATTCATGGCGGTGTGTGAGTGTCTCTCGCATTCCTGGGGGTCTGGGGTTTTGATAGTTTGGTCACTGAGCGGAGGTAAGGTTGAGAAGGGTGTGCGACGTGTTAGGGGTAAGGGGAGACTCAGGAGGAGGTGGAAGGGTAAGGGGGAGATGGTGAAAGGAGGGTTCGCGTCGTCTGATTCAGGAGGGTGAGAGGCGTGCGTGGGATAAGATAAACCGGATCGTTGTGCCGTATGGGGGGCGTGCTAGGGTTCTCTCTCTCTCTCTCTCTCTCTCTCTCCCATCCCAACCGCCGGAGACAAGACGACACACACACACACACACACACACACACACACACACACACACACACACACACACGCTCTTTACGGGCCAGTTTAAACGAGCTTGCTAGCCATCAGTTTACCGAATAACTTCCCTACGTCACCCCCTGGAGGACTAATGGTGACGTAATGAGGAGGACCATTTCCTCGTTGGACAAGGCTCCACGACGAGAGGTTGTTATCCCTCCTCATAAAGTTTCATCAGGGGCTAATTGCTTGTTAATCATGCTGTCGACTGCTGGCTTCCGGAGACGGCCAATTAGTGCCGCCGACGGGGGTCGTGTGCGTTTCTCTCTCTCTCTCTCTCTCTCTCTCTCTCTCTCTCTCTCTCTCTCTCTCTCTCTCTCTCTCTCTCTCTCTCTCTCTCTCTCTCGTCCTCCTCAGCGAAGGTCGCCGCTGACAGGCCTACGTCATGTTCAGTCAGGCGTTGGCTGGCAGGCCTTCGCATCGTCTCTCTCTCTCTCTCTCTCTCTCTCTCTCTCTCTCTCTCTCTCTCTCTCTCTCTCTCTCTCTCTCTCTCTATCTATCTATCTATCTATCTATCTATCTATATGGTCAATATGGAATAGTTGTTGTGGACTTGGAGGGTCGTGGTGTCCACACCGCTGTATATTCTGTAAGGAGAGAGTAAGTAAGTAAGTAAGTAAGTAAGTAAGTAAGTAAAAAACACAATATTGCTTTCTGAAATGAGAGTGCGCAGAATCATGCCCTGCATAACTCCATATGTCTTTTCACTGCAATGAATACGCATTAATACCATTAATTTCATGGAATGTATCTCTTCTTCTCTTTTTCTTCATTCAGGCTGAAGCTGGATAGATGAAAATGGTCACATGAACTCCTTCACTTGAGTATGTTTGCCTGACTTTAATCCTTCGACAGAACCTGATTGCATAATGTGCTTTTGATGTCAGTTGCTTGAAGAGCACGTCGCCCGAAATTCATAGCCACTGGTTTATTTGTGGTTTTATTTGTCCTTTTGTTTGCGTTATTTTTGGTTTATTTGTGTTATTTGTGGTTTCTTCGTGTTTATTTGCGGTTTCTTTGTGTTTATTTGTGGTTTATTTGTGGTTTATTTGTGGTTTATTTGGTTATATGTGTTTATTTTTTTTATTTGTGTTATTTGTGGTTTGTGTTTATTTGCGGTTTATTTGTTTATTTGCTGTTTATTTGTGTTTATTTGTGGTTTATTTGGGATTAATTGCGGTATATTTGTGTTTATTTGTGGCATATTTGTGTTATTTATGGTTTATTTGTGTTGATTTGCAGTTCATTTGTGTTGGTTCGACTTTATTCGTTCACTTGTTGGCTGCAACCAATACATCCTCCAAGAGAAAAAAGATTGTTTGGGATTCGAATATTAAGATGCGTTCGTAAAGTATCCGGATGGATTTAGCACATCCGACCCATATCTGCAAATTCCCTGTGGACACACGGGCATATTCGGGGATCCTTAGAATGAACACAGGTACGCAGAACCCTCACACATGTACATGAACCATCGCGTATTGATGATGTAAAATCAAATATGGATGTATAACACCCACCTTCCCACACACACACACACACACACACACACACACACACACACACACACGTTGCCAGACATCTGTACGCCAGGTTTCAGCTCTCAAATTGGGCATCGCAACACATTAGGTCATTTGCATAACATGGTTGATAAGCTATTAGATCCTCTTCCCTGCATCTTCCTCGAACAGGATGATTACACACTCCAGTGCCAAGGATTATGTTCTTTGGAGTCCATCGTCTCGCCCTTCCAGGGGCCTGGAAGCCTTCCTGGAACTCGTTCCATGCGCCTCGCTGGACTTCCAGTGTCGGGGGGTTGTGTTGTCTGTTGTCATGCGTCGGATCTTCCAGCATCTGGTCTTTCCATGGTCCGATCATGTACCTCCTGGCTTTCGTTGTCCGTCCAAGGAGCGCTTCGTGTCGTGTTCCAGATTCCATGCGAACTCGACTGCCGTTCTTCAAGATCCTACCCTGTGTTGGTGTCCCAAATTCTGTTCCAGAACTTGAGTCGCCGTTTGACATTGTTCTTCGGCCCACAAGTCTTTCCAGATTCTTATGGATTCTCGTTTTCCATTTTAGATTAGGTTAAAACCTGGATGTCTTTCCAGACATTCATATGTGTCCTTGCTGGCGTCTCAGACCCGAGCATATCGTGATGGTTTTCTTCTTCTGTACATTTAGGAACACGTAGTTCCAGAATATCATAAGTTCTGGCCGTTAATCTGGATTCCAGCAAGACATATTTAAGTGGCTCTCCGAAATCTGACAGAATGGGCGTGTTTTTTCACAAGTTGCCGACAGACCCTGACTCTATCATTCCAGGACAGACCCTGACTCTTATCATTCCAGGACAGACCCTGACTCTATCATTCCAGGACAGACCCTGACTCTCATTCCAGGACAGACCCTGACTCTATCATTCCAGGACAGACCCTGACTCTTATCATTCCAGGACAGACCCTGACTCTATCATTCCAGGACAGACCCTGACTCTATCATTCCAGGACAGACCCTGACTCTATCATTCCAGGACAGACCCTGACTCTATCATTCCAGGACAGACTCTGACTCTGTCATTCCAGGACAGACCCTGACTCTATCATTCCAGGACAGACCCTGACTCTGTCATTCCAGGACAGACCCTGACTCTATCATTCCAGGACAGACCCTGACTCTATCATTCCAGGACAGACCCTGACTCTGTCATTCCAAGACAGACCCTGACTCTGTCATTCCAGGACAGACCCTGACTCTGTCATTCCAGAACAAAATCTCATCCAGTCCTTTGCCAAGGTTCTGCCAGAGACTCGGAAGTCCATCGGGAGTGTGGAAAAGCTTAGTTTACTCACGTTTGAGGCTCTTGCCAGACGT
>NC_092276.1:430000-437500 GCF_036320965.1 Panulirus ornatus
CCGCCTCCCCTCCGCACAGTACTGGGCTCCTGTGATGGCCCCATGATGGCCCACCCCCCCCATATAGTTCTGGCCACCTGGGATGGCCACGACAGTGCCGGCGTTTTGTGATGGCTCTATCATGGTCTTTCGACAGTACTGGCCTTCTGTGATGGCTCTGTCATGGTCTTTCGACAGTACAGGCCTTCTGTGATGGCCCTATCATAGTCTTTCGAAAGTACTGGCCTTCTGTGATGGCCCTATCATGGCCCCCTCGACAGTACAGGCCTTCTGTGATGGTCCTATCATGGCCCTCCGGACAGTACTGGCCTTCTGTGATGGGTCTATCATGGCCCCCCAGACAGCACTGGCCTTCTGTGATGGCCCTATCATTGCGCCCCCCCCCCCCCCCGACAGTACTGGCCTACTGAGAATGCCCCCCCGGCAGTACTAAGATGTCCCGGAAGGATGAGTGAGAGACGAATTAGAGTGTGAACGATGGGAAAGAGATTGTTGTGTTTTAGAGAGAGAGAGAGAGAGAGAGAGAGAGAGAGAGAGAGAGAGAGAGAGAGAGAGAGAGAGAGAGAGAGAGAGAGAGAGCCTCCGTCTGGAAATAACCCTCTGGGAATGGGGGGGAAAGACACACAAGTATTGATTACGACTTAAGTGATTGAAAGGCAGCGTGTGGGGAGATAAGACTATTCAAGAAAGAGTAGTGAGTGTGTGTGTGTGTGTGTGTGTGTGTGTGTGTGTCGTCGGTGATAGGAAAGCGGGGTCAAAAGGTTTTCCAACCAAGATCGTGCGCCTAAGCAGGGCACCTCAGAGCGTAAAAGAAAAAAAAAGAATAGGTCACTGCGGAATGAATGAAGTGCCACTGAAGTTACGAAGCAGAACGAAGCCAGCCTCTCTCTCTCTCTCTCTCTCTCTCTCTCTCTCTCTCTCTCTCTCTCTCTCTCTCTCTCTCTCTCTCTCTCTCCTCTTCGCCTCCCTCCACCCACCATCCACCTTAAAACCATATCCCCGATAACGTTTTACGAGTTTTTTCCGGAGGATCAGCGAGTGCATATCTCATCTACGTGGCGGAAAGAGGGGGGGTTTGGGGGAGGAAAAAAAATAATAAGAGAAGAGAGAGAGAGAGAGAGAGAGAGAGAGAGAGAGAGAGAGAGAGAGAGAGAGAGAGAGAGAGAGGACAGAAGAGGTGTTTTCACCCATCGAAGGCGGAGAGCAGTTATATGGGTTATAAACACTCCAAAGAGACGGTGGTAGGAGGCTCAGCACGAGGGATCGGAACCCATTATCGCCAACCTACGCCCGTAAAACCAACTCCCAAGCCATCAGTACCAACATAAACATTATCGGTGGCTTACGCCCGAGTAGTTCCCCAACTGCGAAGCGATACAGTGCCGTCTGCTTTGGAATATATATATATATATATATATATATATATATATATATATATATATATGTGTGTGTGTGTGTGTGTATTTCTATGAGTCCACGGAGAAATGAAACACCATAAGTTCCCAAGTGCACTTTCGTGTAATAATCACATCATCAGGGGAAATACAAGAAGGAAATATAATAGTCAGTTTATATATTTATATATAATAGATAGATAGATAGATTCATATATAATCCTGCACCAAAACTCATTAAAACCCTTATGAGTTGGGTCCAGTAGTATCCTAGGCACCTATACACATCCCTTAGCCACTTCTTGGCAACACAGCAAAATCCCACACTTTAGGAACACCACCAGCAGAGGATCTGATCCGACACCAGCCACCGTCTCCCCAGCACTACAGACATCGATTTAGGACATGGCAAAACCCCCCCCGTCAAACCCAAGGTACAAACTCCCCTCCCCAATTGGAGACACTGAAACACCTGCTCCTCAGCGACCCTGAGACTCGCCTCGCTTATCCATGAGACACAGCATCACCAAGACCTTTTGGGCCTCTGGTGGGGGTGTGTGTGTGTCCTCTCCAGGTCGAGGAGCCCGGAAGGCCCAGTGATGGAGGTCTCTTTGGGTGGGGGGGGGAGGGAAGCGGGGGGCAGGCAGGAAGGTGAGGTAGGGGACTGAGAGAGAGAGAGAGAGAGAGAGAGAGAGAGAGAGAGAGAGAGAGAGAGAGAGAGAGATGGATTGTTCTCTCTTTTGATCCGGACGATAAGTTTGCTCGATTCCTCTTAAGCCACTGAGCATTGGAAAGGGGATTAACATTCCTAAAAGCAAAAGGATTAAGGATTATTCAGTACGTGATGAACGCCATTCGTCTCCTGGAGTGATGGAGTTGGACGCCCTTGAAAGGTATTGGGAATAATCATAAATGTCGTGTGGCTTGACCCCCAGAACTATTTGAAAATTATCAGTTATCCCTCTGTGTGTGTGTGTGTGTGTGTGTGTGTGTGTGTGTGTGTGTGTTGGCTTTATTTATTCATTTATTTGTCTGTTCATTGGAAAACTGGGGAAACTATGTAATATACATATTTGCTGGACACTGGTATATAACTGTGCTGATGGACTAGGTGCTGGAAATTAGCTTAGGTGAGAGACATGACGTTTCGAAAGCAGCGATGATAAAGAACATGTATGTATCAGTTCAGCTAGTAACTAACACCTCTCACAAATAGAAAGAATTTAAATTGACTTGATAACTGATAATCATGTTTTATTTTCTTATTCTTGAAAGCAAAAGAACGGAAATTTGTGTTGTTACAGTTCCCACACACGTAGAAGAATACAAGTGGACCCAAGACAGAACCTTGCAGCACGCCGTTAGGCACCTCTGTCCACTTATGAGACTCTTGTAGTACCACGGATTTCGCCCACAGACCCTGGGGTTTGCCATGGATTATTCTCAGAAGACTCCTTTTGCCCGCCCATTTGCATAATCGCATCCTCCCGGTCAGTTAGATTAATTAATGATGTATAATCAAGATCCATTTACCGTGGCATGTTCTTTCGATCGCTCGGCTGCGATGATCGCTTTTTATTTTATTCATTTGTAGGCCTTGTGCGAGTCGCTTCTTCTCTCTCTCTCTCTCTCTCTCTCTCTCTCTCTCTCTCTCTCTCTCTCTCTCTCTCTCTCTCTCTTTCTCTCTCTCTCTCTCTCTCTCTCTCTCTCTCTCTCTCTCTCTCTCTCTCTCCGGGCAACACACACCCTTGAATTTTTCTCTCACTCCCTCCGCCTTCAGCTTGCGATTCGGTCTTCCCTCGAATCCTTTTTCCAGTATGATCACCTGAGCACTTGCATGCGGTCCGACCACCCCCCCACTGGGTATAGATGCGTTGGAGTGTACACCACTGCCCTCGGGAGGGGGGAGAGAGAGAGAGAGAGAGAGAGACAGAGAGACAGAGAGTACCAGTCTATGAGTGATTGCGACTGGATTTTGGTATAAAGCAGGGCAGACAGATACATAAATGAATAGATAGATATATAAGTAGATAGATCAATCGACGGATAGATGAATAGATAGATCCAAAGCAGAGAGAGAGAGAGAGAGAGAGAGAGAGAGAGAGAGAGAGAGAGAGAGAGAGAGAGAGAGAGAGAACCCCTTTTCCTCCACTGCAACTTGTAAATTCTGGCTTTGGGCTTCGAGTCTGAGCTCTGTGTGTGTGTGTGTGTGTGTGTGTGTGTGTGTGTGTGTGTGTGTGTGTGTGTGTCTGAAGCAAGCGATATATCAGCGCCATCACGGCGGCCGTGCGGGTGGAAGAGGCCTTGGAAGCCAAGCCATTAAGAGCAGGCTATCGCCTTGAGGATTGGAGGGAGGGGAGGGAAAACATTCTCCCCCATTTGGCCCATCCCTCGCGATGATCCCTCTCCTTCCAGGAAAACCACCTCTCCCTCACTCACTGGAAGGAGAACCTTTTGTTGCCCCATTGATATCGGAACGTAAGGACGAAGGTGCTGCTGTGAAGTGTCGCTAGGTGGCACTTCATTGTCCAGAGACGGATGAGGAAGTGACATATACGAAGAGCTACGGCGCCCTCGTCTTCAGATTCGGGCATGGAATTGGAGAAGAGAGAAGGTAGAAGGTGTTTGGCGCCCGCCTTTCCAAGCCCTTGCCACTGGATCTGCCACTCGTTGGTGCTCTGCCAATGGAGATATGTTTCTCAAAGGGCGTCTGGACTCCACTCGCTGACCCCAGTGGCTTTTGAGCGTCTGGCCACATCCAGCCAAACGTATTCACCTTGAGTTTACCGAAGTCTTCCTTGTGGTCAAGCACAGTGACTCTGGGTTTCACTTAAAACACAAGACTTACGGGAAGGTTTAATCCATCCAGGATGTGTTTGGGTCCGCTCTGTCAACAGGGTTTCCTCCCATAGCTGGCGTTCTATGAACGACTGGACGACCAAGTGACGATCGCCCTCACTGACGCCTCCAACTGCAAGCAAAGGAACAGAACCACTCTGACCTCTGTGGGTACATTAGGTGATCTGGTTTTGTAAACTAACCTTGCGAACTTCAAAGACGATATATATATATATATATATATATATATATATATATATATATATATATATATATATGATCGGACTAGTAGAGCTGATGGGTTATCAGAGAACCCTGGCAATAGGAAGATGAAGAGTATTTTGCATATGACGAATCAAAGAGATCCTTTTTCTTAAGGCCTGTCCCTCCCTCCTCCAAGCTACCGAGCCTCCGGGTGAATGAAAGCAATCTGTTTACTCTCTTCCCGCGTAGTTGATTAGGGTAATTAAGGTAATCTCCGCCAGGCGGTAATTACCCTCCTGCTTTCTGAATTTACCCAGCTTTCCTGGAACAGCTCATGCAATTGCCTTCCGCGAACAGCTCTCTCTCTCTCTCTCTCTCTCTCTCTCTCTCTCTCTCTCTCTCTCTCTCTCTCTCTCTCTCTCTCTCTCTGAGGAGTTTTACGCTCTGGAATAACCAGGTTTTATGGGCCCACGCACAAAATTAGCAACTGAGAGAGCCTGATTAATTTCTTCATTGTCTCTCTCTCTCTCTCTCTCTCTCTCTCTCTCTCTCTCTCTCTCTCTCTCTCTCTCTCTCTCTCTCTCGCTCCTTCATAGTTAGGGCAAAGGTTTCCGTCCATCACTGAGCAATAACCTCACTATCATTTCTCTCTCTTGCAGGTAAGGCTTGTCTCCACCTCCCGCTGCGTCAGAAGGTGATACTCGGCAGGTAAGACGAGAAAATGTTTATTATTTCGTACATATGATTCAAAACACATTGCCAATCACCGTGCACGGGTTCGAAACCTGTTATTAAAGAGGGTTGTGACGAGATTACGATTCGTATCCCTTATGGACTCCCGTGGTATAGTGGTTCGCGTTGCTGATCGTGATTTCACGGACGGCTTTGCCTGGGTTCGAATCCTAGGCGACGGCAGTTGGGCCCCCACAGCTCATCCAGCCGTTCATCCTTCCAGGATCTCGTGGTTGGTCGGTGACTCGAGGACATGGCTATGGGGTAAGGTATGTCATGTGTACTTTACTGGGATAGCCATGCCAAGCAAGAGTAGTGATGATACAGTAGACTTTATCTACGTGACCCCCTGATAGTTTGAAGATAACTGGTCGTTCACAGCTTCTTGGTTGTTAGCAGGGTGACTGTGCTCGTTGATAAGCTCTTGTCATTTGTTCGTCGTCGTCGTCACGTGCGCATGGGATTCGAGCGTAAACTGCGTACTTGTGGTTGGACATACCGACAAACATCCTGGTGTTATCACCGAGGGAAGTGGAAGGCTCAGTTCATACAACATGATAGTCGTCCAATTGTCGTTGCTTATTAGGATTAGGGAAGAATGTACGACTGTAGGATCTCTGTTTCTTTATTATTACGTTGAAGTTGTTTTTATGCATCAACATAATGTTGATCACCACGCGAGGGAATAAAAGATGAGAGAGACACGCTAAGAATCAGGGTTCCACAGTCTTGTCATCTTTCTCAACTGTCCACCCGCTCGGCTTCTCCGGCTGACCACCCGTGAGAGTTTATATATGGCAAAGCGGCACAAGAAGGCACAAATCCTTGGTGTAAGCTATTCATTTATGTATGAATCCAGACACTAAGTGTTGCTGAGATGGCACTGAAGATAATAAGAGAAAGGATTAACAATTTGCTAAGTGTGGCAGACTCTGGTATGGTATCTTACCAAAGTTTTGTAGCCATATTTGAAGGCGCGTTGGCCAGACACACCTGAACATGGATGTTCATTACCTGTTGTAACTAAGACTGCTTTTGCATAGATATTTATTTGTCCCTCGCCCTTATACCGTCTATACCATCCCCCTCTATACATAATACAATGTACTGACTCTATAGAAACAATAGTGCTGAATCAGATCCTGTTTTAGCATTCGATGCCTTTCTCTGGTATTTGGAAATCAAGTGTGACGGTAGGGGGGTTTGGCCCCAAGGGCAAGAGAGAAGAAGTCTCCCTTTGGAGTGTTTTTAAGTATTTCTCTTGAGGTTCGGTCTCGTTCACGAAGATGTATGTTTTCTGAGATACAACTCGGGTGTGTTCAAAGGTAAAGAGAGTGAAGGATCTTTGAATACGTGGAGAAATACCTGTGTGTGTGTGTGTGTGTGTGTGTGTGTGTGTGTGTGTGTGTGTATGTGTGTGTGTGTGTGTGTGTGTGTGTGTCTGTGTGTGTGTGTGTGTGTGTGTGTGTGTGCAAATGTTTAGGATATTTTGCTTCAGATAACATGCATGAGATGACGTATCGTGGACTTGTACATATGTGTCTGTCTTGCAGGTTATCTGTCTGTCTATCTATCTGTCTATTTATCAGTCTATCTCTATAGATATATGTCTATCTGTACATCTATCTATCCATCTTCTGCCAGTCTCTTTGTCTGTCTGTCGCTTTGTTTGTCTGTCTGTCTGTAGGGATGGGCTGTATCTAGACACACACACACACACACACACACTTCCCACGTATTCCCTGCGTGTCGTAGAAGGCGACTAAAAGGGGAGGGAGCGGGGGGCTGGAAATCCTCCCCTCTTGTTTTTTTTTTGTTTTTTTAAATTTTCCAAAAGAAGGAACAGGGAAGGGGGCCAGGTGAGGATATTCCCTCAGAGGCCCAGTCCTCTGTTCTTAACGCTACCTCGCTAATGTGGGAAATGGCGAATAGTTTGAAGGAATATATATTATATATGTGTGTGTATGCCTGACAACAGGCCAACACGCACACTAACAACATACTGCCAACACCGCTCCCACCATCCATCAACCACCACACACACACGATGTGTCGTGTTCAGCACATGACTTGTGTCCAGGGTGGGTGTCTTCCAGGGTATTTCTGAACCCGCCCTCTGGACCCGCCAGCGCCCAGCTCACTCTCTTCCTCCTGAACCCGACTCCCGACTCCAGCTGGCTCACTCTGACCCGAGACCCGACTCCCTTCCTCCCTTCCCCCCTCCCTCTTCCCTGCCTCCCTCATGGCCACGGTGTGTTTTTTACCGCTGCCAATTGAAAACATTACCGTCACTCTCTCTCTCTCTCTCTCTCTCTCTCTCTCTCTCTCTCTC
>NC_092276.1:442500-445000 GCF_036320965.1 Panulirus ornatus
TTACAATTTCGTTTTGCTCATTAGTTCACTTAGTATGATAATCTGATTGAGTTTAGTGAAATGCTCAGTGTGCAGTATTCCCCTGCCATGTTTCCATCTGTCCCGTAGTATACACACACACCTTTAGTTTACTATACCTTACAAGACTGCCAGTACATCTCCACTTAACCTGTAATGATGTAGACACATTGTGTTACGTGAGATTTTTACTGAGTGTTTCTCTGGGCAAATTCTATCAAACATTCGACATAGATAAAGGTGTTGAAACACACATCTGTGGGTTTTTTTTTTTATTCTGTGAGAGGATTTTGGACACTTGAGAAGGCTGGATGAGACATTCGTGTTTGGACTGCCGGAAAGCATTTGACGCTGACAAAGCTTGAATATGTTTTCCAAGTTTAGTCACCGGACTTAGAGAAGCAGGGAGAGTTCTTAGAGAAGGTCCAGAGGAAGGTATCAAAGACGGTAGCAGAATCAAGAAAGCTGGCAAGCAGGGAGAGGCTGGCGGCTTTCGATTCGTCCACCACAGAAGAGAAAGGAGCGAGGGGTGACTCGAGTATAGCCTTTTAAGCTTTTAATCCAACCCGATGTCTTGGACAGTAGTAGACAGTCCTTCGATAGATGTAGGGGATGAAAGAACCACAGAGACCAGAAGAAAAAAAAATGAAATTAAAGATGCTGGTTAGAAAAGAAGGAGGAGGAGTAAAAGAGATGTCTTTTGTGAAACAAAGGAGTCCTCATGGCTGAGCGAGAGAGATGAAGATGTGAGATGGTAAATGTGGTGGACTGCATCATGAAGTTCGAGAAGGTGGGTGACAGTAGAGATAGATAAGTGTGGAGGAGGAGGAATGGGGATGGAAGACGACCAGCCCAACGTGTGCGCGACCGACCCCCCCCTCCAGAATTGGTCGGTGCGTACATGTGTATCACATGCGCACGTACTCCGTACGCGATGAGAGAGAGAGAGAGAGAGAGAGAGAGAGAGAGAGAGAGAGAGAGAGAGAGAGAGAGAGAGAGAGAGAGCATCTAAGGAGATGAGACCACAGTGCACCGCCTTATTATCATCATCATCTCCTCCTCGCTGGACGGTGAGACATTCTCCCTCACCCTCTCCCTCCCTCCCTCACTCCCTCACTCCCTCGCCGTGTTTACATCTCGACACACACTCACTCACCCCACGATTCCAGGCTCGTGTCAACAGAGGCAACGAGTGTAAACAGAAAGCCAGCGGTCGTGTGTGTGTGTGTGTGTGTGTGTGTGTGTGACTGGGCTTCACTGATTTAATTCTTCGGGTGCTTATTTCAGGCTAGTGTTGCCCGCTGTGGTTCAAGACTTGTGGAAAAAAAAATGGGGTGTGTGGGTACGGTCTTCAAATTTAAGGGGAGGAAGGGTATGTTATATGTTTAAGGTGTACCGTCCCCATAGAGCTGGGCTGGTTACAGGCCTCTGTGTAGTTTACGATAGTCTACTTAAAGTAGATATAAAAAAAAGGGTAGATTTAACCCTTTGGGTGTAGGTGGGTAGGTTTTCTGAATGGAAGGGATCAAAACCCGTCTGTGATTTGATGCTGCCTACCCCCCACACACCCCACACACACCCCACACACACCCCACAGATAAATGTGTAAACCCACCCCTCTTCCCCTCTCCCGCCGCCCCCACCTGACAGATGAATATAAACTTAATGTCCCGGTTATTATTTATTCAGTTATCCAGAGCCCTGGCAGTCCCACGGCGCCACGCGTCGAAGATAGAAAAAAAAAAGTTTATACATATGTCAAAAAAAGAGAGATTATTTCTATTTTTTTCTCTCTCTCTCTTTTTTTACATTTCTAGCTCAGACCGAATCAGAATATCTACATGTGTTGGATTTTCGCTACTATTTTTTGTTTTTTTTTTCCCTTTTTCTTCGTTCCGGGGGGGCGGGCCATTTCCCCGACGACGTGTTTGTGGCAACCGTGGATGGATCTAACCCTGGCAACGCTGTCGGCAGGGTGATGGGGTGGTCTGGGTGGTGATGGGGATGGTGATCCACAATTGGGTGATGGGGATGGGATGGATGATGATCATGGGCGCAAACTGAACGTTGTGTTCCAAGACGTATTCGAAGGGCGAAAGGAGCAGGAGGAGAATGAGGGGCGCGGAGGGGCGGGGGTCGTCGTCGTCTCTCTCTCTCTCTCTCTCTCTCTCTCTCTCTCTCTCTCTCTCTCTCTCTCTCTCTCTCTCTCTCTCTCTCTCTCTCTCCTCCTTGGGCGAATCCTTGACCGACCGAAGTTCTAGATCGAGGGACGTTCCCCCCCTTCCAGCATTAAGGAAACGACCCGTTCTCTTACTCCGGGCAGACGTGGCTCTCGTGTAGCGCCTCCTCCTCCTCCTCCTCCCTGTGTAGCGCCTCCTCCTCCTCCCTGTGTAGCGCCTCCTCCTCCTCCCTGCTCCTTAGCGCCTCCCTGCCCCTCCCTGTGTAGCGCCTCCTCCTCCTCCCTGTGTAGCGCCTCCTCCTC
>NC_092276.1:447500-450000 GCF_036320965.1 Panulirus ornatus
ATCCGTCGTCGTAGGCAAATCAAATTCAACATTTACGACGTGGGTTGGAGGGGTAATTTTTGAAGTCGGGGCGTAGTCACACTGACCCAGGACAGCCACCATCACCTTACGCAGTTACTGCCATGGGCAATACGCTAATTTGCATAAGTGAGACTAAACTTTATGCATTACTGTAGTCTGCAACACCCTAGAATACCTATGGATTGGTCGTAATACGTGACCTTGCGCGCCACTGCGCGCGGGACAACCAAAGGAGGAATGTGGTCTTCGGGCGATGCCCTAAGGAAAGTCAATAGTACACCGAGGCTGGAAAGTCCTGCGTCCCTTGACAGACGCGACCCAGTGCACCGTCTGAGCTCACCAGGTTCCAAGACAACCTGTAGACACTAAGTCCGAAAGGTCGCGTTGCCCTTTGGTTGGGATCTGTGGGGGCGGCAATACGTGCCTTCGACAGCGTGTGAATGGTGACTTTAACACGTCCATAAACCGCTCTTAAACGCTGTCCTGTGTCTCATGATGTATGGTATTAAATCACACGCTGTAGTTACAGCGAAGTTAACTGTATTACATGTTCCATGGCCCGCCCCGAGCCGACACGCAGACCTCCTCAGCATATTGCTGTAACTGTGCCGGTCTGGTCCCGAGCGCTGGGAATATGCAGCGCTGCCGGGAATAATTGCTGGCACCATCCTGCTCTGACTGCTGGAGACGGTGTATCCACGGATGAGAGAGGTTGGAAGATATGTAGTCGGGTAAAAGGGAATATACGTTGATACAGACGTGTGAATAGATAATAGATGAGTAGATGGGCGGTTATACAGAGATCTCCTGGAGACTCCTTTGGTGCATAGAAAAAACCTCGCCACAAAATCTATATTGAGTGAGATATGGAATTTCTATATTCCATGAAAACCTAGAGATACGTTTGATAAAAGGATCGAGTTCTCTTGTCTGTGGCATCCAAATCCACAGGTCCTTCCACACTCCGTCTACAGGAGACAGAGAAGGCCTCTCAAGTTCTCCTCGTCTGACCACCTGTCTTTTCCTCCCTCATCCGCTGACGGACAAGAGGAAAGCAAAGCCCAAGTTCCAGGCTGACGAGACGGGCTCATCTGATCATCAAGTGGGAATTCCTCGCTGCATTCGAGGGCTGGCTATCAGCTATGAGGGCGGGAGTAGTAGAGCAGAGCGCCACCTGTTGAGTCCCGGTAAAGCTGAGGGACCAGCCCCACCACCACCACCACACACACACATATACACACACCTCTCTGGCCAGGTTCTGCCACCCTCCTGGAAGAGAGACTGAGGGAGTGCCCCACCACACACACACACACACACACACACACACACACACACACCTCTGTGGCCAGGTTCTGCCACCCTCCTGGAAGAGAGACGGAGGGAGTCCTCCGTAGTTCCAGGAGTTACGGTCGCGTTCCAGATACGAGACTTCAACCTTCCAGGACTTAGAACTAAGTTTAGGATTGAACCTTCTAAGGGGTCGGATTAAGTTCCAGGGGCTAATGCTTTGCTTTCCAGGAGTCACGAGCTGAATTCCAGGGATCAAGGGTTTAAGTTGCCAGGGGTTAGACCTACGTTAGGGTAACTTCCAGGTAACTTTCCAGGTATCATAACTAGATTCCAGGGATTCGGATTTTACTTTCCAGAGCAAAGTTTTAGGATTTAGGGTTTAACTCTCCATGAATAAGGGTCTTTAAGGGGTCAGAACCATGTTTTAGGGATCAGGGTCTAACCTTCTTGGGTCAGACCTAAATTCCAAGGATGAGGGTTTAACTCGTTAAGGGCCAACAGTAACTCCCGGAGATCAGGGTTACTATCTAGGGTTTTTAGGTCTGTAGTTCAGGGGCCACATCGATGACAAGGCCAAAGGGGCAATGGCTAAAAGTCTAGGGCAACGGTGATTAAGGCCATATACACTGGATTTGGTCCGCGATCTTAGGCTTTATATCATATTTCAGGTTAAAGGAAGATTTTTAAGATGCCTCGCTTTTAGCTTCGCCTTATTTTTGGCCAAAGTTTGTTCCAATTAAGCTACAGAAGTTGGCCAAAGGCTCTCAGAGGATTGTAGCAACTTGCATTCCCTCGCGAGATGGCTATGATGAGACACTGAAGTAGACAGCTGTCTGCCCCATTTTCGTCAGCCAATGTCAGTGAGCGAGTGAAGCGCATTTTTACCCTCGCTCAAAGTCCCGGGCGTTTCTGAACCACTTGGAACGAAACGGCGTTTCTGAACCACTTGGAACGGAACGGTGTTATGGTCCACTTGGGACGAAACGATGTTATGGTCCACTTGGAACGAAACGGTGTCATGGTCCACTTGGAACGAAACGGTGTTATAGTCCACTTGGAACGAAACGGTGTTATGGTCCACTTGGAACGAAACGGTGTTGTGGTCCACTTGGAACGGAAAGGTGTTATGGTCCACTTGGAACGAAACGGTGTTATGGTCCACTTGGAACGAAACGGTGTTATGGTCCAC
>NC_092276.1:455000-465000 GCF_036320965.1 Panulirus ornatus
AAATGAATATGGAAAAGTCAGAATATATCGTGTGTGTGTAGATAGATAGATAGATAGATAGATAGATAGATTTCTCCAGCATGTTTTTATATTTTTCATGGTCTGTTCTCTTCTTCTTCACTCACTCATTCCGTGAACAGTTCGCTTCAAGCGAAGGAGATACATTTCTCGTTAGTG
The DNA here is from genome assembly GCF_036320965.1 of Panulirus ornatus. Classification (NCBI taxonomy): domain Eukaryota; kingdom Metazoa; phylum Arthropoda; class Malacostraca; order Decapoda; family Palinuridae; genus Panulirus; species Panulirus ornatus. The sequence goes on from NC_092276.1 coordinate 455,178, forward strand.
TCTCTGGTTGACACACGTATGCAAATTAGGATCTTCTTTCTTCTTCGTGTTAGAGCGAAAGACAAACAAAGACGAGCATCTGTGGCCCGTGATGCACAGAGGAAGGATTCCGTGGAAGCTAACCTACGTTATACAGATGGGCACAGATATTTTCATGCATTTCTTGACGTGGGGGGGAGAGGAAGAAAAAGATTTTTGATTGTTCCTATTTATTCCTAATGTGTGTGATTAAGGTTCTCATTTGATTCCCCCAAAGTGGTAGTATTACAGTGCGGTGCCTTGCATTATACATTCGTGTTTGAGGAGCGCATCTGTCTCCTCTTTGTGATGCCGGTAACCTGTTTCTTGTTTCAGGGAAACTTTTTTTCTTTGCAGTGCATCTCAAATTAGTTGCGTCTCGCGTGTTCATTGTCCGTTATTCATCCTTTTTTCCCCTTTCGCATTTACCTCCTGTCTCTTCTGTATTTATTCATTATCAGTGCCTGTAACAGACGCGTCACTTGTATTGGCTAGTATTCATCCCTTCGTGTCTTTGTCCATATCTGTAGACCTTCTGTTTCACCAGTGAAGTTAGCTATGGTCATCATTCATCCTTTCTTGTCTTTGTCCATATCTGTAGACCTTCTGTTTCACCCCCTGAACTTAGCCATGGTCATCATTTATCCCCTCTTGTCTTTGTCCATATCTGTAGACCTTCTGTTTCACCCGTGAAGTTAGCTATGGTCATCATTCATCCCTTCGTGTCTTTGTCCATATCTGTAGACCTTCTGTTTCACCTGTGAACTTAGCCATGGTCATCATTTATCCACCCCCCCCCCCCCTTTTTTGGGGGAAGAGGCTATTTCGTCTTTTTCCCCGGTCTTCTCCTCCTCTCGTCTTTCATCGCTGCCTCTTACAACATTCCCCGCCCTGTTGTTGCCAGTGTCTCTCACAAATGCCTCGTCTTGCAGCGGTTATCACAAAATCCCTCCGTGTTTTGCCTTCCGTGCCGTCGTATCCTTCACGCTCTCAAAGAAGAGCAGAAGGAGGCAACAGCTGGAGCAGCAGCAGAAGGCAACTGCAGGAGGCGCAGCTGGAAGCAACAGCAGGAGTCGCAGCTGGAGGCAACAGTGGGAGGCGCAGCTGGAGGCAACAGCAGGAGGCGCAGTTGGAGGCAACAGCAGGAGGCGCAGCTGGTGGCGCAGCTGCAGGCAACAGCAGGAGGCGCAGCTGGAGGCAGCAGCAGGAGCTGCAGCTGGAGGCAACAGTAGGAGGCGCAGCTGGAGCCAACAGCAAGAGGGGCAGCAGAAGGTAACAGCAGAAGGCGCAGCTGGAGGCAACAGCAGGAGGCGCAGCTGGAGGCAACAGCAGGAGGCGCAGCAGCAGGCAACAGCAGGAGGCGCAGAAGAAGGCTAATGCCGCGAAGTTCTCCTCATGGATGTCATGGGCTTTCTCCCTGTCGCTGAGGGATATCCCAGTTCTGGGATCAGGGCATCGGCTCTGGGATCAGGTCCTCAGATGTGGCTGGAAGTGTCATCATTTGTGTGTGTGTGTGTGTGTGAGAGAGAGAGAGAGAGAGAGAGAGAGAGAGATAGAGAGAGAGAGAGAGAGAGACTATTTCTTACAGGTCCCAAGTCATCCCAGACACGTGATGTGTCGTCCATCAAAAGGAGCTATAAAATCCCCACCCCACCCCACCCTCCTTCTTCCCCCTCCCCCCCCCTTGCTGGGCATTATTATGGCAACAAGATTTCATATAAGACTTCCCTCCCCCAAACCCCCCACACCCCCCACACCCACACCCCTCCCTCCCTCCCTCCCTCCCTCACAAGCAACTCATCAATCACACATTGAAATCGTCCTATGCTCTTTTCACTTCAGTGGGGGAATCTCTTTCCTGTCTCCAGGCGAAATTGTGTGGTCTGTTCAAGTCTTAAACATAAGCTCATCACAAGTGAATTGATGGAACATGCATTTCATATATATATATATATATATATATATATATATATATATATATTTTTTTTTTTTTTTTTTTTTTTTTTATACTTTGTCGCTGTCTCCCGCGTTTGCGAGGTAGCGCGAGGAAACAGACGAAAGAAATGGCCCAACCCCCATACACACGTACATACACACGTCCACACACGCAAATATACATACCTACACAGCTTTCCATGGTTTACCCCAGACGCTTCACATGCCTTGATTCAATCCACTGACAGCACGTCAACCCCTGTATACCACATCGCTCCAATTCACTCTATTCCTTGCCCTTCTTTCACCCTCCTGCATGTTCAGGCCCCGATCACACAAAATCTTTTTCACTCCATCTTTCCACCTCCAATTTGGTCTCCCTCTTCTCCTCGTTCCCTCCACCTCCGACACATATATCCTCTTGGTCAATCTTTCCTCACTCATTCTCTCCATGTGCCCAAACCATTTCAAAACACCCTCTTCTGCTCTCTCAACCACGCTCTTTTTATTTCCACACATCTCTCTTACCCTTACGTTACTTACTCGATCAAACCACCTCACACCACACATTGTCCTCAAACATCTCATTTCCAGCACATCCATCCTCCTGCGCACAACTCTATCCATAGCCCACGCCTCGCAACCATACAACATTGTTGGAACCACTATTCCTTCAAACATACCCATTTTTGCTTTCCGAGATAATGTTCTCGACTTCCACACATTTTTCAAGGCTCCCAAAATTTTCGCCCCCTCCCCCACCCTATGATCCACTTCCGCTTCCATGGTTCCATCCGCTGACAGATCCACTCCCAGATATCTAAAACACTTCACTTCCTCCAGTTTTTCTCCATTCAAACTCACCTCCCAATTGACTTGACCCTCAACCCTACTGTACCTAATAACCTTGCTCTTATTCACATTTACTCTTAACTTTCTTCTTCCACACACTTTACCAAACTCAATTTTGCGCGTGATCAAGATATTTCTATGTGTCCACGGGGAAAATGAAACACGACAAGTTCCCAAGTGCACTTTCGTGTAATAATCACATCATCAGGGACTCATAGGAATATATATATATATATATATATATATATATATATATATATATATATATATATATATATATATATATTTTGCTCAAGCTTTGCATATGTGTAATTTTAATCATGGCATCTTGATTATTTAAATTGGCCTTTTAGTTTTAAGTGATCCTTTTAAAAGCAAGGAAGAGACTGCAGAATCTGTGATCCAGTCCTCAAAAAGAGAAAATCATAGAGCCTGATTAAAAAGGAATTTTCAAATATTCCTGGGTAATTTTGCCCGTCCTGGATGGAAAAAGAAGGATAGATTTATTTATTTCTGTCGGCATCAGATTTGCATATTACTTATTCAGCCGACGTAATGCAGGTCTTACATCAGATGATATGTTCATACGTGTTTGTGAATTCCGTTTGACACTGATGTGTATTGTAATGATCTGTATCGTCTCTCGTGAAGGGAAATAAAAGGGGAATACGATATTGCTTTCAGTAAAGTAATAAAGAGGAGGGAAAAAAAACGTTATTGCTTTCAGTAAAGCAATAAAGAAAAGGGAAAAGACTATATTGCTTTCAGTAATTCAGTGAAGCAATAAAAGGGAAAATAATATTGCTTTCAGTAAAGCTACAAAGAAAAGGAAAAAAAGTTATTGCTTTCAGTAAAGCAATGAAGAAAAGGAAAGGAAAAAAACTATTGCTTTCAGTAAAGAAATAAAGAAAATGGGGAAAAAAATATTGCTTTCAGTAAAACTATAAACATTTTTTTTTTTATTGATAAAAAGGACAGGATTCGAACGATTTTTTTTTATTTGTGTGTTTCTTTGTTCCACTTCTATCTGTCTGATCCCAAGAACCTCGAACACACCACGTAAACAAAAGAAATATTCGTGACGCTACAACAAAAATGTATATTTTTTTTTCCCATTTTTTTTTGTATTGTTTTTTTCCTTGATATGTAAATACGCGTTGTATTGTAGATATTTATTTTCTCTTTGGCTTGCTTGGATTCTGCTGCCATCATGGTCGGGAACTGATGTCAGGAACTTGGAATCAGCGCCGGGAACTGATGGTGGGAACTGGAGTCAGGATTGGTGATTAGGAACCGATGTGTATAGATGGGCGAATGTGAAAATATTTTCTAATAGACGAATATTTAGTGTGTGTGTGTGTGTGTGTGTGTGTGTGTATGAGGGGGGGTTTCCATGTTAATACTTACTTGAAGCGAAATATATATATATATATATATATATATATATATATATATATATATATATATATATATATATATATATATTAATTCGGAAACTGTGTTATTTGTTTTTTTTGTGTTTTTTTCTAACATCGAGACAAATATTTGTTGCTTGAACAACACGCCAAATAGAAACTGTGACATAACATTTCATGTTATTATCATTTAATGGTTTTGTGGGCATGAGGGGAAACCACTCCTTGAATATGAATTTTGACCGTCATGGCCGGGGAAAGTGGGAGGGTTGTGGTGGTGGTGGCTGGTCCATGATACTCTGTGGTCTATCTTTCCTCCATAATGAGAACTGGTCATAAATAACCCTTGGCCATTATGCCCGAAGGCGTTTATATGTATATGTGTGTGTGTAGCGTCCCTGGACGGGGGTCGGGTGAGGGGGTAAGGCAGGCACAGAATAGGTGGTGGTGGTGGTGGTGGTGGTGGAGGCTTGTGGTGGTGAGGGAGGGAGGAAGGAAGGAGAGATGGAGGGAGAGAGAGAGAGAGAGAGAGAGAGAGAGAGAGAGAGAGAGAGAGAGAGAGAGAGAGAGATGGGGATAAAAAGAGAGAGTGTAGGCTTGTGGGGGAGGAAGGAGGGAGGGAGAGAGAGAGAGAGAGAGAGAGAGAGAGAGAGAGAGAGAGAGAGAGAGAGAGAGAGAGGGAAATCTATATATTATCCGTCAGATCTTATCCACAGGCAATAAGCTGATATAGAAACGTCATCCCTTATATACATTTTGTATCCCGTGTCAAGGCGAAGGCTCGCCTCTGTAATTCATTCTGTATTCACTCGCTCTCCATTTTTCAGCAGCTGTCTTGGTCTGCGCTACGCCGAGCCGGCAAGGTGCTATTTTGCCGCCGTGCGTTTCGCCGTCATGTTCGGCAGAATATCCCCCTCCCCTTCCCTCTGTATCGTCATGGAAGGGGCATCATGTGTGTAGTCAACTAATCCTTAAAATCCCTAGAGGATTAAATGACCTAACTCATCGTGGGTTTCGGGGGTTCGATGCCCCTTGAGTTCTACATATTTGATGCGCTGCTTCGCTAGTATTAAGTGATGGTAATGAGTGGTTTGATTAATCTAATCCTCCTCCACCTCCTCTCGCTAGTTAGATTAGACTCACGAGCGCGATTCGTATTTACCCGAGGGATTGAAGAGAGAGATTGTTCAAGACGCGATTGGTCGTATCTGAGGGACTGGAGAGAGAGATTGTTCAAGACGCGATTGGTCGTATCTGAGGGACTGGAGAGAGAGATTGTTCAAGACGTGATTGGAAAGAGATTGTTCAAAGTGTGTAGGTGGTGATGGAAGTGACTGTATTGCATGTGGATTTTTATTCTTATTTCTTATTTTTTTGGTGGGGTTGTGGGGGCGTTTCCCCTGTGTCAAAAAGCATTAAAGTTCTAAGCGAGTTTTTGTCTCGAAGAAAAAAAAGATACAGTCTCATACTGTATCCGGAAGGAATGGTTTAGATCATCGTCCTGTAATATTTTTTTGTAGTCATTTCCACCCCCACTACCCCACTCACACCCCACTCACACCCCACTCACACCCCACTCACACCCCCTCCCCACTCACACCCCCTCCCCCGCCTCACAATTTATCTTTATTACCCTAGCTATTGATACTGAGGGGAAAAATATATATATATATATATATATATATATATATATATATATATATATATATATATATATATATATATATATATATATATAATGTATTATATGGACACATTTCGCTCACACAGATGGGTCGACTTTCGCACAGATTTCAGTAATATTTATCATTCCTTTTTTTCTTTCCGTTTCTTTTTTTTAGATTTATCGAGAACTGTGGTGGTGGTGGAGGGTTGTGGTTAGTTAGAGGTTGAAAGGGTTGGTCGTGTCGTGTGGTGGTGGCGTGTGGGAGGAGACCACTGTGGTAAGTGGTGGTCATACGCCACACTTCAGCAAGTGGGGACGTCGACCCCCCCACACAGTGGTCAGCTGAAGGGCGCGCCAGAGATAAGAGAATTGAGATTAAGTTTCTGTGTCGTAATGATTGACGGGGGAGAGGCTTTTCTGACACCAGGTGCCAAGCCACGGTGCCAAGAAATGGTGACTGACACCCATTTCTGACAACAACCTACCTTCTCCCCTTCCCCTTCCCCTGTGTCAGGAAACCACACCCTGACATCCATTCCCTGATCACCCATCACCCACTCCTTCCTTTCCTCACCCCATTTCCCAGACGCTAGTCCCTGATTCTAGTTCCTTCCCTCCCTTTCCCCATTCCCTCCTCTTCCCCATTCCCTCCCCTTCCCCATTTCCTGACAGCTGTTCATGATTTTGAGGGCAGTGTGGCTGCTCGAAGCGTGCTGTTAACGTGACTGAGGAATGGGGAAGAAAGTAACGTAAGCGGACGAGAAAATGGAAGATGAGGAACAGAAATATGTGTGTGTGTGTGTGTGTGTGTGTGTGTGTGTGTGTGTGTGTGTGTGTATTATTTAGGTTTCAACTGTTGTTAGAGTTCGTGATTTGATCACGATGGTTCTTCTTCTTCACTGGGGCCAGTGGGAATCCACACACACACACACACACAAACGCACACACACGCACACACACATGCTGTCTCACTCACTGGCTCACTCACACACTCACACACACACACACATACACACACACACACACACACACACACACACACACACACACACGGGTGCAGCTACATTGTGTCATTGGTTTATTCTTGACAAGTCACATCTTTATTTCTACTTTTTTAAAACCAATTTTCAAAGCAAAGCAGTGTGTGTGTGAGTGGAAACCCCCTACAGATACATACTTATCCTTTTCTCCTGGATGAGTATTCATATACTCAAGTCGAACCAACCAATATTCTCGAACCAATATTCAGTGTCAAGAATCAGCTTGGGTTTATTTTACGAGTCGGGGGTTGAGGGAGTAAGAAATAAACCCTTGATATTAAACCAGGTCGAGAGTGTCAGCAGCAGCTGCGTAAATATAGCTTCACCTCGCTGGGTTATCCTTCCCCTTCGTCTGCTTCACCGTTGGCGGAGGTAGTGTGGCCTCGAACCTTGAGTTAGTGGCCCAAGGGCCTTGAGTCTGATAGCCTGAGGCTTGAGTTTGATAGCCTGAGCCTTGAGTTTGATAGCCTGAGCCTTGAGTTTGATAGCCTGAGCCTTGAGTTTGATAGCCTGAGGCTTGAGTTTGATAGCCTGAGCCTTGAGTTTGATAGCCTGAGGCTTGAGTTTGATAGCCTGAGCCTTGAGTTTGATAGCCTGGGCCTTGAGTTTGATAGCCTGAGCCTTGAGTTTGATAGCCTGAGGCTTGAGTTTGATAGCCTGAGGCTTGAGTTTGATAGCCTGAGCCTTGAGTTTGATAGCCTGGGCCTTGAGTTTGATAGCTTGAGCCTTGAGTTTGATAGCCTGAGCCTTGAGTTTGATAGCCTAAGCCTTGAGTTTGATAGCCTGAACCTTGAGTCTGATAGCCTGATCCTTGAGTTTAGAAGCCCAAACCTTGAGTTAAGAGCCTAAGCCTTAAGTTAGAAGCCCGGACAATAGGTTAATAATCCCACAAGGTCTTCTAAAGACGTGTTCATCCTATGGGGCTCATACATGGAGGGTTGTCACTGGATATTCATACCGACTCATGATGAAATATTTCTTGGGAGACGACTGTCCACTTACTGTCTAGTCAAGGGATGTGTTACACTCACTGTCTTGAGGGCCAGAAACCCGAGCAGGACAGAAACTCGATCCTGGACTGTAGTTTTGGCTTCTGGGCTGTGGTCCGAGCCTCGTCTGAGGCGAGTTATCAGGCTGGAAAGTGAAGATGTCCCATGGAATGCAGTACATGTCCTTTGTGCTGTGGTATAGACGTGGCTTCTGGAATGCGGCTCATATACTGGAAGGTTCTGGGATATGTCCATTATCCTCTTCATTGTAGGTCTTGCCTCTGGAATGGAGTTCTGGGCCCTGGAGTGTCGCTCTCTCATGTAGAATGTAGTCTCGGGTGCTGGAATGTAACTCTATCTCTGTGGAGCGTATTCCTGGAACACAAGCTTGGGTTTTGGTCCCTCAGCTTTACTCAGGCCTCTCATTTGGTGCCACCTTCGACCCCTTGAGTCATCTGGAATGCAATCGTGGCTTCTGGAGTGTGGCCTGGGCCTGCAGGACGTAGTCCTGGCCTCCTCTGGAGTGTAGCCCAAGCCTCTGGAACGTATTCCTGGAACACAAACTTGGATTTTAGTCCCTCAGCTTTACTCAGACCTCTCATTTGGTGCCGCCTTCGACCGTTTGATTCATCTGGTTGATTTCCAGCAACAAATACAACGTGAAGTTCCCTAGTTGCTGATCCAGCGAGATTGCATCGTTAGGCTGGGAGGAAGGGCTTCCTGCCATTGGCAAGCGGGTGGGGAAGCAAGACAATGCACAGATTGTCCATCTCCTGTAGATGGGTCTTGTATAAGGTGATGAGGTATTATAGACAGGAGGGGGCCTCTCTGCTTTACCATCCAAAACACTCTCCCCCGTGCCTTCAATAGTGTTCATGTTTTGGTATCAGTATCGTCTTTTGTTTCCTGTTTGAATCACTGGGATGACTGTTTTGGTTTCTATATGTACCATGATTCACACACTCAAACTCGGTGTCTACGTGTGGCAGTCAGCTTGGCGTTTACGTACACGTTCCCTATCCCTGATAAATCTGCTCCCACGTCGTTTACTCTTGTCTTTCCCTTCCTCCTGTTATTCTCTCACTCAAGGCGCCACTCCTCGCGTTCAGAGAGAGAGAGAGAGAGAGGACGCAAGCCAAAGAATTTCCTAAAGGCTCCTCCTGGTGTCGTGGAGGCCCACTTTATATATATATATATATATATATCTTTTTTTCTTTCATACTATTCGCCATTTCCCGCATTAGCGAGGTAGCGTTAAGAACAGAGGACTGGGCCTTTTAGGGAATATCCTCACCAGGCCCCCTTCTCTGTTCCTTCTTTTGGAAAATAAAAAAGAAAAAAAAATTGAGAGGGGAGGATTTCCAGCCCCCCGCTCCCTTCCCTTTTAGTCGCCTTCTACGACACGCAGGGAATACGTGGGAAGTATTCTTTCTCCCCTATCCCCAGGGATATATATATATATATATATATATATATATATATATATATATATATATATATATATATATATATATATATATACATATATATTTCTTTATTATGGCCTCCATTTGATCATCCCACAATTTCAGGATGCTGCTATACCGTACATAGACTAGTAATATCGAGACTGTAACCGTGGTATATACACGCAAGGCCTGGCCCTGTAATTTGACTGTAACTTGTCAGTGTGATTATACCACGTATTTGTGTTCGCACCAGACGGCTGCCTCGTACGGTATACAAGCAAATGCACTAATTACCTACAGATGCGGTATGTAAATTTCGCTTCGTGTTTCGCTTCGTGTACACTTAGTTGAAATAGATTATGCCGTGTGTTGATAATTCCATGTTGTAGATGTGATTACCGTCTTTAAGCATAGTTGCGCTGGCAGTGCTTCACGGTGAGGGACCTTCTCACTGTGTGCT
>NC_092276.1:470000-475000 GCF_036320965.1 Panulirus ornatus
GGCCACTGCGTGCATTGTAGAGGGAGAGAAGGGAACAAAAAAGGAAAAACGCACCTGCTTCCGCAAAAGATAAAATGCACGAAGTATATCTGCAGTGACGATGATAGAGGCCCCCTGGGAATATAGATGTACGAAAAACACTGGCATAAATCAAGTGGTTAAACTTTTAATATCGCTGGCTGGGTATTATAAGCACATAAGGAAGTTAAGTGATTTAATCACAAAGGGACTACCTTGAAAAGGAATTTGGCTTGATGTATTCCCACGTCTGTATTATACAGCAGTGTATATAGGCTTTGAGTGTGTATCACCTGGGGATTTATATGGTGTATACCCACGTCTGTATTATACACCAGTGTATATAGGCTTTGAATGTGTATCACCTGGGGAAAGTACAGTTAGATCCTTTACTGTAAGACCATCTGTGGTGACCAGCCTCGCTTTAGGTGAACTCTTCGCTCGTGTCATATACCCCCATTTGAGGGCGTAGCCCGGTAACACCTTCGAACATACACATCAGCATACACTGCTCGCTGAGGTACGGTCACACAGGACATGTGAATCATACATTCACCGTATCCACGGGTACACTTACACGTGTATTACGTGTCCTATCAACTCACGGAACTGCCCCACGATAGCACAGTCACGATAAGGGACAGATAACGGAACACCGTCGCGATAAGGGACAGATAACCGAGCCCCGGGTGCCAAGCTAAGAATTCGACGGAGCGCAACAGAAAATGGAACAGAAAAAGATAAAAAGATAAGCGACGCAAACACATCGCCGTTTGATCAAAATTCCATTCCATCTCAGTCACAAAGGATGTTGATAACGGCATGCTGGGGGGACGGCGGCGGCGCCCCCTCCAAGAGATGATCAACGGAGTGTGGTGCCGTTAACAGAAACAGATATGACAGATCGCCATGGGCGTTACACTCTGTGTGTTACAAAGGAGAGTCACAGGCGGGAAGAGGGGATAGTGATTGGGATATTGTGTAGTGGTGCATATATATGTATATATATATATATATATATATATATATATATATATATATATATATATATATATATATATATATATTCTTTCTTCTTTCAAACTATTTGGCATTTCCCGCCTTAGCAAGGTAGCGTTAAGGACAGAGGACTGGGCCTTTGAGGGAATATCCTCACCTGGTCCCCTTCTCTATTCCTTCTTTTGGAAAATTAAAAAAAAAAAAACGAGAGGGGAGGATTTCCAGCCCCTCCCGCTCCCTCCCCTTTTAGTCGCCTTCTACGACACGCAGGGAATACGTGGGAAGTATTCTTTCTCCTCTATCCCCAGGGATAATATATATATGTATATATATATATATATATATTGTTCTTCGCTCCTGGAAGGTTAAAGCTTAGTCCCAGGATTTCACCTCTGGCCCCTGAAGAGCTAAGCCATGATCCCTGGAACTTTACAAGTTGAAATCCTAAACCCTGGAACTTACTCAGTTCTGACCCAGGGAGATTTATAGCCGCCCCGAGGCTGGAACGCGACCATAACTCCTGGAACTAAGGGGGGAACTCCCTCCGTCTCTCTTCCAGGAGGGTGGCAGACCTGGCCACAGAGGTGTGTATGTGTGTGTGTGTGTGTGTGTGTGTGGTGGGGAACTCCCTCCGTCTCTCTTCCAGGAGGGTGGCAGAACCTGGCCACAGAGATGTGTGTGTGTGTGTGTGTGTGTGTGTGTGTGTGTGTGTGTGTGTGTGTGTGGTGGGGGAACTCCCTCCGTCTCTCTTCCAGGAGGGAGGCAGACCTGGCCAGAGAGGTGTGTATATGTGTGTGTGGTGGTGGTGGTGGTGGGGCTGGTCCCTCAGCTTTACCGGGACTCAACAGGTGGCGCTCTGCTCTACTACTCCCGCCCTCATAGCTGATAGCCAGCCCTCGAATGCAGCGAGGAATCCCCACTTGATGATCAGATGAGCCCGTCTCGTCAGCCTGGAACTTGGGCTTTGCTTTCTCTTGTCCGTCAGCGGATGAGGGAGGAAAAGACAGGGGGTCAGACGAGGAGAACTTGAGAGGCCTTCTCTGTCTCCTGTAGACGGAGTGTGGAAGGACCTGTGGAATTGGATGCCACAGACAAGAGAACTCGATCCTTTTATCAAACGTATCTCTAGGTTTTCATGGAATATAGAAATTCCATATCTCACTCTATACAGATTTTGTGACGAGGTTTTTTTCTATGCACCAAAGGAGTCTCCAGGAAGATCTCTGTATAACCGCCCATCTACTCATCTATTATCTATTCACACGTCTGTATCAACGTATATTCCCTTTTACCCGACTACATATCTACCAACCTCTCTCATCCGTGGATACACCGTCTCCAGCAGTCAGAGCAGGATGGTGCCAGCAATTATTCCCGGCAGCGCTGCATATTCCCAGCGCTCGGGACCAGACCGGCACAGTTACAGCAATATGCTGAGGAGGTCTGCGTGTCGGCTCGGGCGGGCCATGGAACATGTAATACAGTTAACTTCGCTGTAACTACAGCGTGTGATTTAGTGCGTTGTCGTATTAGACACTGAACAGCAGTTAACAGGATTATCATGGGTTTCACGAACGTCCCTCTTTTTTTATATATATACATATACATGGTGGTTTTTTTTTGCATTATGTGATCATACGCCTGTGTGTGTCGCCTTCTGGCAGTAATAGCTGATAGTGTCATTGTAAGTTCAGACTGTACGCTGGGCCACGACAGTAGACTGTAAAAGAACAGAAGGCGCCCCTGGTTGCAGGAGTTTCCTGTCTCATAACAACATGCCGTTGATTCTACGCTGCAGGTGTGACTTAAGAACTTCGACTGCATCGCGCAGGCGAGCTGAATCGTCTAACTGGTAGTACGGTGTGTAGATGTCGCTATGTTCGCCAGTTATGGCGTCTGTACGTGTCGTAGAATATTTCTATAAGAGTTCGGCTTTCCTGTGGAAGATGACTTAAACTATAAGGCAGTAACTGTAGGCTAAAACAGTCTATACATATCTGTTTACCAAATTGCGTCCTAGTTACGTCTCTTCGTTGTATATCAACTAACTCTCATATTTCTTTCCTGTATCTCTGATGATGTGATTATTACATGAAAGTGCACTTGGGAACTTGTCGTGTTCCATTTACCCGTGGACTGATAGGAATATACATATATATATATATATATATATATATATATATATATATATATATATATATATATATATATATATATATATGATTTTATATAAATTTATACATAATTGTTTGCACACGCTCACTGTTTTCGGCATAATGGCAAAGGCTATTTGTAATAGGTTCATTAGAGAGAAAAAATAAGCCGCAGTATATCATAAACTGGTCTGACATCACCGTCAAAACTCATTTGTATATTAATATCTCACAGCTGTAAACAGAAAACGTGACCCGTGTGGTTGTTTATGCCTAGTTCATTATTAACGCAAAAAATTTTTTTGTATTTATATATATATATATATATATATATATATATATATATATATATATATATATATATATATATATATATATATATGACAAGTAATGTATTTCAATGCACTTTTAAGTTACAGGCTAAGTATCCAGTTACAGAACCTGAAAGAAGAAGTTATGTGGAAGGGAAAAGACAAAAGAAACATTGATAGATACAACGTTAAATTTAAGGGTTAGTGTTGTCATATGATGCATCACCCAACTCCTGGGCACAGACGATCTATATAACCAGTTGGGGGTGGCGGTGTTTGACCCCCTCTCTCCCTCACTCCCTCCCTCACTCACTCCCTCACTCCCTCACTGAAATGCCTGAATATGTTCTGTTTTATGGGAAGAGTTTTTTTTTTATATATTTTTTGGCGGGGTGTTCGAACTATTCTCTCGATTGGATGCCGAAAATGGTGTTTTGAATCGCCGGCGGATGAGAGAGAGAGAGAGAGAGAGAGAGAGAGAGAGAGAGAGAGAGAGAGAGAGAGAGAGAGAGAGTTGGAGCATGCAGAGTATAATAGAGAATACACAGGGTTGAAGGGAAGAATGGATGACTATATAGACATTGACACTCTCTTCCAGTTTCCACTTATAGATACGACCTGCTGAGAGAGAGAGAGAGAGAGAGAGAGAGAGAGAGAGAGAGAGAGAGAGAGAGAGAGAGAGGTCAGGTCAGGAGTTGTGAGGATTTGAGACGGAACAAACTCCTTTTGAGATGTGAGATATAAAAAAAAAAAAGAAGATATACGATGGAGGATTGTGGTCAAAACAGGTCATACGCTAGGGGTCACCTTAGGTCCCCACATCAGGAACAATACAGGATCCGTGTGACCTTCCATCACTCCCGTCTCTGTCTATCTGTTCTGTCTGTTCTGTCTCTCTGTCTTGACCTCCTACCGTTCCTGTTGTAACGGGTGACGGAAATGATTACCTTGTACCTTCCTTTCCCCTCATCCTCCTCCTCCTCCACCCATCCATAGACAGATCCCGGAGTACTGTCCCACTCGAAGCCCAGCGAAGGCACGGTACCCAAGAATTCCCAGGCCATCCAGCCAGCGTTCGTTCCAGGAGATGATGAGGTGGTGTGTGTGTGTGTGTGTGTGTGTGTGTGTGTGTGTGTGTGTGTGTGTGTGTGTCTCGCATTCCCAGACTCCCTCATGCGCCTTCTTCAGTGTCATGGACCCATTGTCGGTACCCCAAGTGGGGCAGGAGGGCCCGATTATAGGGAGGTGAGGGAGGGAGAGAGGGGACTGCTGTTGCTGCTGTCTCTCTGCCATAAACAGTGGAGCGGTCCTCAGAATTCCGTGGGTCAAGAAGGACTGTACCTTTGAGGGTTGTCCATAACGCTGGCTGGAAAAGGTGAAGACTTGGGTAACAGACGGAGATAAGGAGATGTATCTTTTCGTCCGTCTGTTTATCTAAGTGTCTCTCTATCAGTCTATCTATCTATCTATCTATTTGTTAATCTATCTATTAATCTATCAATCTATATGTCTTTCTATA
>NC_092276.1:477500-487500 GCF_036320965.1 Panulirus ornatus
AATGATGTAATCACAGGAATATATTTTTAAGTTCTGAGAAAAGTGGATTGCTCTCTGACGCAAGAGCTCAGAGATACAGTAGGTTAGTGCATGAGGTTCGACTTAATGTGACAAGAGGACCTGGCGGGGGACCTTCGCGGGGCGAGATAGTGTTATGTGATAGTAAGAGAAAGGGGGTGGGAGGCTGAAGGTGAAATGTCTTGTCTGTGGTCTGGGAAAATGTTGCTTTCTTGAACATTTATTTCTGTATTAGTTAAAAGCCCTGAACTGGTGTTTGTGCAAGTGTTAGAAACATTGTAATCTTGATTTTGTAAGCGTTTGAAGCATTTAAATCTTATATTCATTCAAGCGTTAGAAGCATTTAAGTCTTATTCATGCAAGGGTTAGAAGCATTTAAATTTTATTTCTACAGGCGATAGATACCCATAGATTAATATTTCTGTTGGCGTTAGACACCTTAGATTAATATTTCTGTTGGCGTTACTCACCTTAGATTAATATTTCTGTTGGCGTTAGTCACCTTAGATTAATATTTCTGTTGGCGTTACTCACCATAGATTAATATTTCTGTTGGCGTTAGTCACCTTAGATTAATATTTCTGTTGGCGTTGGTCACCCTGGAGTATCATTTCTGTTGGCGTTAGAGACCCCAGAATTATTTCTGTCTGGCGTTAGAGACCCCAGAATTATTTCTGTCTGGCGTTAGAGACCCCAGAATTATTTCTGTCTGGCGTTAGAGACCCCAGAATTATTTCTCTCTAGCGTTAGAGACCCCAGAATTATTTCTCTCTGGCGTTAGAGACCCCAGAATTATTTCTCTCTGGCGTTAGAGACCCCAGAATTATTTCTCTCTGGCGTTAGAGACCCCAGAATTATTTCTCTCTGGCGTTAGAGACCCCAGAATTATTTCTCTCTGGCGTTAGAGACCCCAGAATTATTTCTCTCTGGCGTTAGAGACCCCAGAATTATTTCTCTCTGGCGTTAGAGACCCCAGAATTATTTCTCTCTGGCGTTAGAGACTCCCAAAGATTATTACCATGTCTGCTTGGCGTTAGGGACCCACCTTCCTTCCTCAGGGGCGGAGGAAAAGAGTAGTACCTGCTCGACGCCCCTCACTCTACTCCCTTTCAGGGCCTGGTTGTAGGGCCCTCCACAGGGACCCCACGAGTGCTAGGATCCGTGTGGATACAACGAGCCGAAGAGGCACGGGGGGGTGGGGCGTGTTCGTGAAGGGCCGACTGAAAGGAGGAGGAGGAGGAGGAGGATGAATCCGGATTCTCCCCTCGCCTGGATGCGCGCCCATGAACGTCAACACGACCCCCTTCCCAAAGGGCCGGGTCGCCGAGAGAGAGAGAGAGAGAGAGAGAGAGAGAGAGAGAGAGAGAGAGAGAGAGAGAGAGAGAGAGAGAGATGTCAGATGTACAACCTTGCCCATGAGACACATCATCATCTCACCTTTATGTAGATATCCAGAGACTTTTGCAGAGAGAGAGAGACAGCTTCCCCTTGGGAGGGGGGGAAAAAAAGAGCTTATCTTACAAGAAAGGAGGGGGGGAAACTAAAGCTTAGCTTACAAGAAAGAGAGAAAAAAAGAGCTTATCTTACAAGAAAGGAGGGAAAACTAAAGCTTAGCTTACAAGAAAGAGAGAAAAAAAGAGCTTATCTTACAAGAAAGGAGGGAAAACTAAAGCTTAGCTTACAAGAAAGAGAGGAAAAAAAAGAGCTTATCTTACAAGAAAGAGGGCGAGGGTGGGAGGGGAAATGTATTCCACTTTACGACAAGCTTTTTCGAATTAGTGCTGTACGAAGATGATGACCAGAAACCCTTGTTGCCTAAGGAAGAGGGTCAAAAAAATATATATATGTTTCACCCCGCGTCCTCGCTCTTCAGTACATTAATACATCGAAATCGTTTCCTGATAAAGTATTCAACGCTGAGCCAGTCGTAAGGTAAATCCTCTTTGATAAATCGTTTTATGAGTGATTTTATGTTTGTAAAATCGAATATGGAGAAGGAAAATGCCAAATCCCCTAAAGGTCCACCGTTCGTCTATAGAGCGTCTTTAAAGACGTTAGGTGAATCCGGATTTGCGCCTTTGAGGAAAATACCTCGTCCAAGACACGAGCTGTTTTGTAAACGATTTTAATGATTTTCGAAATGATTACAGACTTCTGGTATCTTGCTCCTGGAATGGTTCCAGATGTATATTTTCTTGTTCCTGGAATGGTTCCAGGTATGTGTTATCTCGTTCCTGGAATGGTTCCAGATGTATGTTATCTTGTTCCTGGAATGGTTCCAGGTATGTGTTATCTTGTTCCTGGAATGGTTCCAGATTTATGTTATCTTGTTCCTGGAATGGTTCCAGATTTATGTTATCTTGTTCCTGGAATGGTTCCAGATTTATGTTATCTTGTTCCTGGAATGGTTCCAGATTTATGTTATCTTGTTCCTGGAATGGTTCCAGATTTATGTTATCTTGTTCCTGGAATGGTTCCAGATTTATGTTATCTTGTTCCTGGAATGGTTCCAGATTTATGTTATCTTGTTCCTGGAATGGTTCCAGATTTATGTTATCTTGTTCCTGGAATGGTTCCAGATTTATGTTATCTTGTTCCTGGAATGGTTCCAGATGTATGTTATCTTGTTCCTGGAATGGTTCCAGATGTATGTTATCTTGTTCCTGGAATGGTTCCAGATTTATGTTATCTTGTTCCTGGAATGGTTCCAGATGTATGTTATCTTGTTCCTGGAATGGTTCCAGATTTATGTTATCTTGTTCCTGGAATGGTTCCAGATTTATGTTATCTTGTTCCTGGAATGGTTCCAGATGTATGTTATCTTGTTCCTGGAATGGTTCCAGATGTGTGTTATCTTGCTCCTGGAATGGTTCCAGATTTATGTTATCTTGTTCCTGGAATGGTTCCAGGTTTATGTTATCTTGTTCCTGGAATGGTTCCAGATTTATGTTATCTTGTTCCTGGAATGGTTCCAGGTATGTGTTATCTTGCTCCTGGAATCATCCCAGACTTCCGTAATCGTGCTTGAATTATCCCCACAACTCCACCGCCCTTCCTGGAACTGTATCCCATATCTCTGTTATCTTACGGGTGCCGTCATGCCAGACACCTCCCTTATCTTGGGCCTGGAAGTCCTCCAGTCCTTTGCCGATGGTGTCATATTGCGGTATCGTCTGACCGAGTTTCAGTGGGACTCTCCTGTCTTGGGAGAGATATAGGGATAAGTTTAGCAAGTAGCCTCGATCTATCGGTCTATCAACCTCTAGGAGGTACCTGCTATAGATGTTTCTATAGTCTTGTAAACCTAGAGGATATACCTGCTATAGATATTGCTATAGGTTCGTAAACTTGGAGGGTATACCTGCTATAGATATTTCTATAGGTTCGTAAACCTATAGAAGATACCTTCTATAGATATTTCTATAAGTCTGTAAACCTATAGAAGATACCTTCTATAGATAGTTCTATAAGTCTGTAAACCTACAGGAGATAACTTCTATAGATGTTTCTATAGGTCTGCAAACTTATAGGAGATACATGCCATAGATATTTCTATAGGTCTGCTAACGTATAGTGGATACCTCCAACTGTATTTACACTTGGTATAATCTACACACAGAAATACGAACGAGAATTTTCAAGCGTGGTTAGATGTGCAAACGACAATTGATGCCGGGTGTGGTTAGGCAAACCAAACGATGATTGATGTCTTAGGAAAAGGATGCATTGATAGCACACAGCTACTCTGGGGAGAAGCTGAAAGGTTGGTGCACTTAACGTGTAATGAAAATGTCTCGATAGGAAGAAAGAGAAGGTAGTATAAAGATGTTTGAATGAAGCGGTGTAATGTGACGAAGCTTTGATTGGCAGCTGTGATATAGAAAGGATCAAATAAATGACGGATTTATATATATATATATATATATATATATATATATATATATATATATATATATATATATATATATATATATATATATATATATTCCTATGAGTCCACTAGGAAAATGAAACACGATAAGTTCCCAAGTGCACTTTCGTGTAATAATCACATCATCAAGGGAGACACAAGAGAGAAATTAAAGTCAGTTAATACACATCGATATACATTCTTTTTCTGTAGGGGGGGCGCGGAGGAGGAGAAGAAGGTGGTTCAGTTCAAATGTGCAGAGAACTTGCCCTTCGACAAGACCTGGGCTTACAGGTCGGCCCACCCCTGGTGGGGGTCATGCCCTGCGCTACAGCTGAGGTCAAACGCGCCTCGCGTCTACACACGCCCCTCTTTTTTTTTTTTAACAGGTCGAGAGCCCCCCAGCGCGCAAGGAAGAGAGTTACCACTCCGAAGAATATCACCTGGGGGGGAGGGAAGGGAGAAAAAAATATATATGAAGAAGAAGAAGAAGAAGAAGAAGAGGGAACAAGTGTCATAAATACGTAGAGTTAGGGGAGGGTATTTGGTGGGGGCCAATATGTACACGACGCGTGTGGGGAGACTCCAAGTGTGTGGTGTGTAAAAGTTTGCAGAGTCGTCTGGCTACACACACACACACACACACACACACACACACACACACAAGAAAAAGAATATCGTAAATATTGCAGAAGGGAGGGGAGTATTCATAGAACGTAGCCATGTTTTTCCAAATAGCGACGAATTTTTTTGGTGGGGGGGTGTTCATTCCCTTGAAGGGGTTAGTGGCATAGATTAGTGTGAGAAAGCAGTGGAAGGAGATAGTGCTTTTAGAGATGCTGTTTCCTGTGAGGTGGGGTAGCGCCAGGATGGATGAAGGCAAGCAAGTATGAATAAGTCCATGTGTGTATATATGTATATGTCTGTGTATGTGTATGTATATGTATGTACATATGTATATGTTAGTATGTATATGTATGTATATGCGCGAGCATGCGCGTTTATGTATATATATGTGTACATGAGTGGATGGGCCATTCTTCGTCTGCTTCCTGGCGCTACTTCGCTGACGCGGGAGACAGCGATTAGGTATAGTTAAATAGAAAAAAAAGATTTCTTTTCACATATGTTATCTTTTCCTGTTTGTAAGACGACGAAGAGTTTAGTCTGTGTCACACATCTGTCAAGTCTGTGTCACACATCTCCCAATTCTGTCACACACATCTCCCAAGTCTATGTCCACGTATCTCCCAGGGGCCATCGGTGACATAGATGTGAAATCTAATCACACATTCATACGGGATCTGGGCCACCAGACCTGTTTGAAATGTAAACAGTTACGCAGCGATAAAGGGGGGCGAAATGCCTGAGTAACTTCAAAAAGTTTTTGGATGATGTCCATTTGCAAATATCAGACATAGAACCGAGCATCACATTTCACGGGATATTGGAGTTCCACTCCACTTCCCTCCGTGGTGCCTATCTGGGATTCGAACCCTTCCACGTGTGGATCTGAAGTCGTTTCGCCGGAGTCCACCCAACTTTTTAGTGGTGTTGTCCAATTTATCAAAATTCCTTTTTTATTTTTTTCTCTTTTTCGTTTAGAGAGAGAGGGAGAGAGAGACCTCTCTCTCTCTCTCTCTCTCTCTCTCTCTCTCTCTCTCTCTCTCTCTCTCTCTCTCTCACTCACCATAACACTTGAACAGTCATCATATGAACACACACACATAATAGACATACATACGCATGCAGCCTCACGCGCTTCCACACACACACGCACACACACGCACACACGCGCACACACACACACGCACACGCACACACACACACACACACACACACACACACATGAGATGTAGGAAAAAAGATTGAATTATAAAGCCATGGTCCTTAGCATGGGCGAACACTGGCCCAACTAAACGACAAATGTCTTTTCTTGAAATAAAGTTTGTCTTATGACTTTACGTTTTGACGTTTTATGTCCACTTGGGAGGAAGGAGGAGGGTGGGGGAGAGAAATTGGAGGGGGGGGTAGGGGGGGACCAAAGCCTTAAACTTCAGCTTGAAAGTTTGGTTAATGTCATCCAGGAAGGTTTGCCTTAACTGCCTACGTTATTTCCATGGGTAGGGTACGGTTTGTGTGGGGGTTGTTGGTGTGGGGGTTGAAGTTAGAAGGGGTGGGGGTTGAAGTTAGGTTGGGGGGGAGAGGGGATTTAGTCTGCAAGGAACTCCCGGTGGAACATACGATACAAGAAGCTATTGGCATAGTTGGGGACAGAAATATGTGGGTTCGAACCCTTAGTCGTGGCAGTCTGTCCGCAGTCTTACCAGATGTTCATCCTCTTCCTTGGAAGTGGTTGATTAACTGGGTACCTAACTAGGGCGAGGATATATATATATATATATATATATATATATATATATATATATATATATATATATATATATATATATATACACACACAACATAGATTATACATACAATTCTAACGTTCAATAGAAGTGCAGCGACGCAGGCAATTCACATATTCGATGGTTAGAAAGAGTGAATAAATGGGAAGTATTCCTGTTTATTCAAGCTTAAGTGAAAATAAATAAAATCAGTAAGAAAAGATTGCATATTTACTGCCTGTGTTTACTATCCCTCAATACATATACTGCTCGTGTGTGAAGCCAACCAAAGACACATCAATAGTTTGGCACCACAGTATACTTAGATATTCCCAGTGCTCGTACGATGCACAGATGTATCTCGACTCGCGAATGTTAATAGGTAATGTGTACATGCATTGTGGTAGTGTGTATACCTTAGGGATGAGTGTGTGGTATATAGGATTAAAAGTTTCCCCCTTTATGCATGGGTATACGTGTGTGCTATCGCCTTGATAGATAAGATAAGGTAAGATAAGATAAGATGTCTTTATTGTCAAATTCCATACGTGATACAAAATTGAATTCTTTATGGCTAGAAGTTCCTTTCAAGTATGTGTGTGTGTGTGTGTGTGTGTGTGTGTGTGTGTGTGTGTGTGTGTGTGTTTTAACCTCTTGACATGTGGGTGTTAAGGGCTATTACCCAAGACCCTTTTTTTTTTTTTCTAAGGGGCTCCTGCACCTCCAAGGCTGCGCTGCACTCATTAACGAATCGTACCGAGCCCAAGCCTTAACGAACACGTACCGAGCCCAAGCCATCACGAACACGTACCAAACCCAAGCCATGACGAACACGTACCGAACCCAAGCCATCACGAACACGTACCAAACCCAAGCCATAACGAACACGTACCGAACCCAAGCCATAACGAACACGTACCGAACCCAAGCCTTAACGAACCGTACCGATCCCAAGCCTTCCGAACAGTGGCGAATTCAGACCATCCGAAGCCTACCGAACCAAAGCCTTCTGAACCACAGCAAGTACAGACCATCCGACGAAGCGTATCGAGTGAAAAAAATTCGAACCCGCGTGAACCATCACCTCCCCTCCAAAAAAAAAAACCGAAGACTTAACACGATCCCTAATGCCATTTCTGTCGATAATTTGGTCTCCTATTCCATTACGAGGGTGGGTACAAGCCGACCCCTTCCTCCCTCCTCACCTTAGTCTCCGGCCAACGATGTGAATATGTAACGACGAATCAGTAAAGTAGGAGCATCCACGCTGCGTTAGGGAGCAGGAGATGAACCATGAGGGCCCAAAAGGTCGGGTGGTGCGCGAACCTGTTGGACCCCATGGTAAAGCTGAGGGGTCAAGACCCATATGACGAGGACCACATAGCGGAGGACAGGGACACCGCGTTCCAGGTCAAGGGCTTAAGGCCGGGCCATTTCAAGGGGGGATGGGTGGGTTTGCAGGCACCTAGTGACGTTCAAAGGGCCTGGACTGTATTCCAGAGCCATGTTCCAGGCCAGATATCAAGTGCTGTTGAAGCTGAGGAAGCTGACGACATTCAAGGGGGTTCTGAACTATGTTCCAGAATTACATTCCAGGCCTGAAGTTCAGGGCTGGTTGCACTAAGGATCCAAATGGCGTTCCAAAAGGGTCTGGAGTGCATTCCAGGGATGAGAGACGCATCCCAAGAGCCAGGGACCGCTATGGCTATCCCAAGGTCCCAAAAGGACATTCAAGAAGACGAAAGGGGACTCAAAGGTTCCAAGGCCAGGGTCCCGACCCTGAAATTCAGGGCCACATTACGAGGATGAAGAGCAGCTCCAAGACCTCACTGCCTCATTCCAGGTTCACGGCTGTGTGGTCGGGGTCCAGGAGGATGGAAGAGTCCCTCATACGTGTGGTAGAGGTCCAGGAGGATGGAAGGTTCCCTCATACGTGTGGTAGAGGTCCAGGAGGATAGAAGGTACCCTCATACGTGTGGTAGGGGTCCAGGAAGATGGAAGGTTCCCTCTTACGTTTTCTGTGTTAGAAAATGGAACGCTAGTCGATACTGCTACATACACACCGCCTTGGGTTAGAAGTCATCTTCAGCGAGGCCGTATATCACCGTCAGCTGAAGTTGACGAATGGTAGCGTCTTCAAAAACCGCCCGGCCACCAAAGGGCTCCGCCTTACCCTTCTCCCGCTTGGAGCGCAGCCTCGAAGCTGCAAAAAGCCCCTTAAAGGGGGTCCTGGGTGTACATAATGATAAATACGTTAATCATTATTGTATGTGTGTGTGTGTGTGTGTGTGTGTGTGTGTGTGTGTGTGTGTGTGTGTGTGTGTGTTTGATATGAAAATAATCGAATGAGATAAGATTATAAGCTAATCTGATAAGTAGAGCAATATTGCTGGTAGCTCTTTTCTCTCGACACAGAACAGAGATAAAACACAGGTTAAGATAATAAGCGAGTTTATAATATCGCTCAAAAAGCGTTAATTGCTGGGAAAAGTTTTTTTTTTTTGTCCGTTGCACATTATTAACACTCAAAATAACCTCCTCATATTTGTAGTTTGTACGCTTGGTGTTTGTATAGCCACACGCACACACACACACACACTTGACTTAGTCTGTGGTGTGTGTGTGTGTGTGTGTGTGTGTGTATGTGTGTATGTGTGTGTGTGTGTGTGTGTGTGTGTGTGTGTGTGTGTGTGTGTGTGTGTACACCAATATAAAGGCTTGAGAACAAGAAAACACGATGGCAAAACCCTCTCTCCCCTGTAACACGTAAGTGGTAATCACACACACACACACACACACACACACACACATACACACACACACACACACAGGATAGGTGAGAGAGAGAGAGAGAGAGAGAGAGAGAGAGAGAGAGAGAGAGAGAGAGAGAGAGAGAGAGAAAATCTGAGAGTATCCAGTGTTGTGAGAAATACCTCTAACTCATAACTGATGAACACCATCTATTTTCCAAGAAATCGACCGGAGGTTGTCAATATATATATGTATATATATATATATATATATATATATATATATATATATATATATATATATATATATATATATATATATTTTCCTCTCTTCCCTGGGGATTCGAACCCTTGCACGCCAAGCGGGTCAACATCATACATTTTTTTTCTTCTTCACATCCTGCCTCCATTTATCGCCGTTAAGGGAGGCAAGACACGGCATTCCTCCCATGGCATTACAGGCCGGTAATAGGTTTCTAGTAATGGATTTACAAGTTTTTTCATCTTCCTGTGGGTAATGTTACCTCCCCCCTGGGCACTGGTGGGAAGGGAGTGGGGCTTTTGTGACGGTCGGGTGTGACGTGATGAGGTTATGCTTATTCGCTGTCTCCCGCGTTTGCAAGGTAGCGCAAGGAAACGGACGAAAGAGTGGCCCAACCCACCCACATACATGTGTATATACATACACGCCCACACACGCACATATGCATGTCTATACATTTCAACGTCTACATACATATACGCACACAGACACACATATACACACATGTACATATTCATACTTGCTGCCTTCATCCATTCTCGTCGCCACCCCGCCACACACACACACACACACACACACACACCACACACATATATATATATATATATATTCTTTCATACTATTCGCCATTTCCCGCGTTATTGAGGTAGCTTTAAGAACAGAGGACTGG
>NC_092276.1:492500-512500 GCF_036320965.1 Panulirus ornatus
CCCATCTGGCGATCAAAAGTCATCATTTCCCACCGATTAATCCAGCGATCAACCTTGACGTGATCACCCGCTTCTCGTAGAGGAAGAGGAGGTAGTGTTAATCATTTCTCAAGTGAGGGAGGGTAAACACTCGACCGAGGAGGAGGAGGGGGGGGGGGAAGTTTCGCGAAACTTAAAGGACAAGGAAATGCTATATATATATATATATATATATATATATATATATATATATATATATATATATATATATATATATATGTCATGCACCAAATGGCGTCCTAGCTACGTGTCTTCGTTGAATGTCAACTGACTGTTATATTTCTCTCCTGTATCTCTCCTGATGATGCGATTATTACACGAAAATGCACTTGTGAACTTATCGTGTTCCATTTCCTCATGGACTCATAGGAATATATATATATATATGAGAACTATATCAAAGGGCAGAACCAAGTAATAGGAAAGGCATCATTTCTATTTATCATAAACACACACAGAGAAAAAATAATACGTTTTGTAAAATATGGACGAAGCTTCTCCGAGGGGAAAAATAAGCCAGAAATACTTATAGAACAAGGAAAAAGAAAAGACTGGGGAGAGAAAATTGTCTCAGCTCTGTGCGTCGCTGTTCGCTGAGACAGATGACGCATCCAATAGCCCTGTTTTCTCTGGGTGACCCGTGGTCTGAGGGAGAACAACCATGAGACACAAGCGAAAAAAAAAGAAAAGAAAAATACTCTTTTTACTTTTTTCACTTCCAGTCTCATCTCAAGCAAAGAGTAAATGCGCCGTAGAGCAGTTAAGTAGATGGGTTTTTTTTTTTTAGTGGAGTAGATCATTCCCCTGACTCATGGTAGATTGGGTAGGGTTTGAAAGGCTCGTCTACCATGGACGTTTGACCTCGCCCGGGGCTTGTGCAAGTAGTGTCCCGGACGGAATCACTGGGACAGCCCACTTGGGACATCCCAAGTGAGGTGATAGAGCTGAGGTGATCCAATCCCTTGTGTATATTTCGTTCGTTAACTTATGAATCGGTTTGGCCCTGAGGTAAGGCGTAGTGGAGACGGTACGCGAACTACGCCCTTCACATTAGGGTCGGAAAGGGGCGTCGTCGTCGTCCGAAT
Organism: Panulirus ornatus; assembly: GCF_036320965.1. NCBI lineage: Eukaryota > Metazoa > Arthropoda > Malacostraca > Decapoda > Palinuridae > Panulirus > Panulirus ornatus. The sequence goes on from NC_092276.1 coordinate 493,625, forward strand.
TGCGTAATTGCGTAATTGATGGTAATCTGTAGAACTTTTTGGTGGCTGATTGATATGACCCGACTGTAAAGTTACAGTGGGTCAGGATGGTTTGACGTTGTGGGTGAAACACCTCCAGCAATGAGATATTGAAGGAGGGTACACCAGGCAATCAGATGCTGTAGGATACTTTCCCCCAGCAATAATAGAGTTTCCGGAGATTTCCCCGGCAAAAGGACGTTGTAGGAGTTCCCCCAACAAAAGCATACCATACGAGCTTCCCCAGCAATAGGATATTGTTGGAGACTCCCCAGCAATATGACGATTTCAGGGGCTTCGTCCCCCAGCGACAAGATATCGTATGAGCTTCCCCCAGCAATAGTCTAATTGAAGGAGGCTTCCTCCTCCCCCTCCCCCCAGAGATAAGGAGTGGTCGTGTCTGGGGTTCCGTGCAGACAACGGTGGCGAAAGCAGTGGGTTCTCCAGGGCCAAGAAATGGAAGGTGTGAGGAGAGCATTTTTTGCACAGCAGAGGTGGGCACACACGCTCTCTCTCTCTCTCTCTCTCTCTCTCTCTCTCTCTCTCTCTCTCTCTCTCTCTCTCTCTCTCTCTCTCTCTATCTATCTATCTATCTACCTATCTATTTGTATCTTAAATGTGTCTGGACAATCACACGTTTACCAAATGGCGTCCTAGCTACGTCTCTTCGTTGTATATATCAACTGACTTCAATTTCTTTCATGTATCTCCCCTGATGATGTGATTATTACACGAAAATGCACTTGGCAACTTATCATCTTTCATTTTCCCCCTGGACTCATAGGAATATATGATTATATATATATATATATATATATATATATATATATATATATATGTACTTGGTCGACCCAGCCAGTAAGAAAAAAAATCTATCATCCTAGTTTCAACCAGTTCGCCCAGCTCGTCGCCCAGCCAATGTTTGGTCGCCAAACTTTGCGTTGGAAGATACACAGAGTGTGTTAAGGGGGGGGGGGGGGAGCGGGTGGGGAATCACCTCTCTCTCTCTCTCTTCTCTCTCTCTCTCTCTCTCTCTCTCTCTCTCTCTCTCTCTCTCTTGAGGTGGCTACATGCGAAGACCCTGCAAATGTGTATATATATATATTTTTTTTTCTTCGGGAGGGGGAGGGTTGCTGAGGTGTTTGCCTTGGCCCGGGAGTTGTAGAGAGAGAGAGAGAGAGAGAGAGAGAGAGAGAGAGAGAGAGAGAGAAAGCGTGTAGGTCATCAAGCCTTTTTTGGGTGTGTGTGTGTGTGTGTGTGTTGCGTCTTGATCGGTGGCAGTCCTCGTTATAGTTGAAGTCTTATAGCTGAGGGTCAAAGGATTTGGGGGAAGGGAGGAAGGGAGATAGGGGTTTAAACTCTCCATGTGTATAGTTCTGGCCTGGGTGTATAGCAGTTTAGATGTGTCGTGTTGGCTCAAACTGTGGATGTCTTAGATGATAGGAAAGAGAGGGAAGGTATAGTTGGAGTTAATAGTCCAGACACCAGTATATATATGTATATATATATATATATATATATATATATATATATATATATATATATATATATATATATATATATATATTTACCAAATGGCGTCCTAGCTTCGTCTCTTCGATGTATATCAACTGACTGTTATATTTCTCTCTTGTGTTTCCCCTGATGATGTGATTATTACACGAAAAGTGCCCTTGGGAACTTTTCGTGTTTCATTTTCCCTGTGGACTCATGGGAATATATATATATAATATATATATATATATATATATATATATATATATATATATATATATATATATATATATATATATATATTTATGTGTGTGTGTGTGTGTGTGTGTACGAGAATGTGTACTTGTAAGAGCATACATATGTGTGTGTTTATGTATAACTAAGTGTGAATGCGTTGTTTATCTATATTCATCGTTTCACAAAAAGAAAAAGAGAACACAGATGTGTTTACCGATCTCCACATAACGATTGCTGGATGAAGATGATTCAGAAAAGACATTGCTGTGATTATTGAACGCCAGGAGATTCCTCCTCCCCATGACAGGGGACGCTGGACTTGGTCGTCTACGTGGGTTAGTTCCCTCCACTCGCGACTCGTTCTGCCAGTACCAGAATGAAGAGGTTAGTTACGTCGTTGTTGAGTAGTTAAATTGATGGTAGGTAGTTATATTCCGGCCAGGTATAGAGACGTGAGGCTTGAGGAAATATAAGATTTCTCAAGCACAACGATTTGATAGGTCCCTAAGAGTCGTGGTGTCTGGTTTTGAAAGTCGTACCGTCGTGGCCAAAAGGGGTCGTATCGTCTTGCCTAAGGGTCGTATCATCTTCCTTAAGGGTCGTACCGTTGTCCAAGGTTCGTACCGTCTTGCCCAAGGGTCGAACTGTCTTGCCCAAGGGTCGTACCGTCTTGCCCAAGGGTCGTACCGTCTTGCCCCATGGGTCGTACCGTCTTATCCAAGAAAAATAAAGAAAACATTCTTTAATTGATTCTCATTTTCCACCATAAACTCTTTCTCCCCCCCACCTCCACCACCTCCACCACCTCCACCTCCTCCACTTCCCACCTTCTGTGCGACAGTGGAAACACCACCCTCAGCCCACTGTGTATATCCTCCCCTCCCACTGTGGCTTGAGCTCAGGCCTGAAGGAGGGTGTGGAGGGGGCCTCCTCTTCTCTTAATATCCTGCACGGAACAAGACGAAGATTAAGGCGCCACAACGATGACTGAGATAAGAGATAAGAGAGATAAGAGAGGGACGAGAGAGAGAGAGAGAGAGAGAGAGAGAGAGAGAGAGAGGGGGGGGGAGAATGGAGAGAGAATGAGGTAGAGAGAGAGAGAGAGAGAGAGAGAGAGAGAGAGAGAGAGAGAGAGAGAGAGAGATGGGGGAGAATGGAGAGAGAATGAGGTAGAGAGAGAGAGAGGTAGAGAGAGAGAGAGAGAGAGAGAGAGAGAGAGAGAGAGAGAGAAGGGGGGGGGGCTCCGGCACCCATCACCATCTCAAGATACAAAGACACACACACACACACACACACACACACATACACACACACACACACACACACACACACACACACACAGAGGCCAGCCAAAGCATCCCATTGAAGCCCCTCTTTTTTTTCTCTTAATTTCATTTTTGTTCTTTATTTCTTTATTTAACATTTTTTCCCCCATTCTTATTTTGACCGACTGCCGCTGTCAGTGGCTGTATCGAGAGCTCACAGGGTCCTCGGGGGGACACACAAGATGTGGAGGAAAGAAAAAAAAGAGAAGGGATTTTTTTTAACAACCATGGGAAGTATATTTTTTCTTTTACAATAGTTGTGATCTTGTCTTTCTTCAAGAGGGAAAAGAATAGGGTCGAAGTCTATTTTGATTTTTTTTTTTTTGCATGACGCCCGTCTTTTGTTTTGCATGACGCCCATCTTTTGTTTTGCGTGACGCACGGCTTTTGTTTTGCGTGACGCACGTCTGTCTGTTTTTTTTGCAATACGCACGTCTCAGTTCCTGCTCGTTGTACTATATACTAGTTTATATATATATATATATATATATATATATATATATATATATATATATATATATATATTGTGTTGAGAATAGAATGTTTTTAGTTATCTCTCGACGATGAACTGCTTCTGAAACCTGAAAGGAAAGAGAACAAAGCAAGCAAAAACATTTTTGAGCTGTGTGTGTGTGTGTGTGTGTGTGTGTGTGTGTGTGTGTGTGTGTGTGTGTGTTTCTACCCCATGTCCTACAATTCTCATATTCCAGTGGTCAAAGCAGGCGAGTTTGAGTCACCCCCCCCCTCCCCCAACCCCTCCCCCATTTTTATTTTACACTGGCACAGAAAAGCATGAACGTATTACGTTTTCTGTGCCTTAAATGTGCCTTAAATTCCATTCAAGGGCTGAGTCTTTCTCTTTTCTGTTCTACGGTATTTCTGGCCCTGAGTTTATCGGTAGCAGCATTTTGCGTTCCCTGAGGTGCAGAATGGGGCAAAGACGTGTGCTCATGTCCTAGTTAAAATCATTTTCATGTTTCTCCCTTATAACACACACACACACACACACACACACACACACACACACACACATTTATATTTTCTATTTTCAAACTATTCGCCATTTCCCGCATTAGCAAGGTAGCGTTAAGAACAGAGGACTGGGTCTCGGAGGGAATATCCTCACCTGGCCCCCTTCTCTGTTCCTTATATATATATATATATATATATATATATATATATATATATATATATATATATATATATATGCAAGAGTTTTGGAAAGAGGGGCAAGTATGAAGTCTGTTGGGGATGAGAGAGCTTGGGAAGTGAGTCAGTTGTTGTTCGCTGATGATACAGCGCTGGTGGTTGATTCATGTGAGAAACTGCAGAAGCTGGTGACTGAGTTTGGTAAAGTGTGTGAAAGAAGAAAGTTAAGAGTAAATGTGAATAAGAGCAAGGTAATTAGGTACAGTAGGGTTGAGGGTCAAGTCAACTGGGAGGTAAGTTTGAATGGAGAAAAACTGGAGGAAGTAAAGTGTTTTAGATATCTGGGAGTGGATCTAGCAGCGGATGGAACCATGGAAGCGGAAGTGGATCATAGGGTGGGGGAGGGGGCGAAAATCCTGGGAGCCTTGAAGAATGTGTGGAAGTCGAGAACATTAGCTCGGAAAGCAAAAATGGGTATGTTTGAAGGAATAGTGGTTCCAACAATGTTGTATGGTTGCGAGGCGTGGACTATGGATAGAGTTGTGCGCAGGAGGATGGATGTGCTGGAAATGAGATGTTTGAGGACAATGTGTGGTGTGAGGTGCTTTGATCGAGTAAGTAACGTAAGGGTGAGAGAGATGTGTGGAAATAAAAAGAGCGTGGTTGAGAGAGCAGAAGAGGGTGTTTTGAAATGGTTTGGGCACATGGAGAGAATGAGTGAGGAAAGATTGACCAAGAGGATATATGTGTCGGAGGTGGAGGGAACGAGGAGAAGTGGGAGACCAAATTGGAGGTGGAAAGATGGAGTGAAAAAGATTTTGTGTGATCGGGGCCTGAACATGCAGGAGGGTGAAAGGAGGGCAAAGAATAGAGTGAATTGGAGCGATGTGGTATACCGGGGTTGACGTGCTGTCAGTGGATTGAATCAGGGCATGTGAAGCGTCTGGGGTAAACCATGGAAAGCTGTGTAGGTATGTATATTTGCGTGTGTGGACGTATGTATATACATGTGTATGGGGGTGGGTTGGGCCATTTCTTTCGTCTGTTTCCTTGCGCTACCTCGCAAACGCAGGAGACAGCGACAAAGCAAAAAAAAAAAAAAAAAAGAAATATGTATATATATATATATATATATATATATATATATATATATATATATATATACATATATATATACAGAGAGAGAGAGAGAAGACTCCCCTTCTCCCCACAGCCTAAGGTCAAACCGGTTGTGGGGAACTCGTCTCTTGCGAAGCTCCACCACCAATGGAAACAGTCCAGTCAAAGGCACAACCCCCCTTACCCCCTTCCCCCCCATCGCCCCTCCCCCCTTCCTCACTTCAAAGGAGTCTAGATGACCCACCCACTGAAAGGAGCGCAGCCCTGGGCTGCTAGGACCCTCAGGAAGGAGGTCCTAGGATAGTGGTAGATAAATACAGATGTATTTGTACGTGTGTCTGTGTGTGCGTGTGTGTGTGTGCGTGTGTGCGTGTGTGTGTGCGTGTGTGTGCGTGTGTGTGTGTGTGGGTGTGAAATGAATGTTCGTTCTTACGTACAGCGTCTCCGCTCTACCGAAGACGCCCTCTTTCTATTGCCTCGTGTCCGGACACTGCTAAGCAGGACCCCACCTCCCTCCTCCTCCTCCTTCGCCCCTGCCCCCTTGCGACACATACTGCCCTTCGCAAAAGACACCCCGGGCGTGAGGGACTCGTCTCGAACGCCCTCCCGTCCCTGGAGCAAGCCCGGAGATCGATGGCTCAGGAGGAGGTGCAGGAGGAGGAGGTGATGATGAATGATGCGAAATAGGACTGCGTCAGGTTCCCTCCCTGCCTCCTTCCATCAATCCCTCCCTCCGACCCTCCCTCCCTCCGATCTTCCCTCCCTCCGACCTTCCCTCCCTCCGACCCTCCCTCCCTCCGACCTTCCCTCCCTCCTTCCATCCCTCCCGACCCTCCCTCCCTCCGACCTTCCCTCCTCCCTCCGCCTCTCCCACCAAACGCGCGGGAAACACTTCAGGCCTTCGAAGGACAGAAGGGAAGGGGTAGAGATACGTAGATGAGTAGATTTACGTAGATGGAGTAGTTTCGTGTGCTGTTCGTGGTAGTGGTCCCTGGCTCATATGGGGCTCACGGGGCGCGGTGTGAACTGCCTAGGCAGCACCGCCATACTGCTCACAAGGTCCTCACTACCCAGTACTACTCACAAGGGTAATAGGATGGAGGTCTCACACACAACACCACACACCCAGCGACCACAGGACTCACAAAGGCTCCTAGGACGCAGGTCTCTCACACAACACCACCACACAGCCAGCAACACAGGACTCACAAGGCCAGGCCCCCCTCCCCTCCCCAGGACACAAGAACTCACAATACCCACCTTCGATGCACGGCTCACACTGGTTTTTTACCCCCCCGAGCCTCATAACTCACACACTCACAAACACACACTCCAGTACCGAAACTTTCACTCAGAAACCACTCACACTATCAGACACACACACACACACGCCACGCACACGCACACACACACGCACGCACGCACGCACTCACACGCACGTTAGATCTTCAGCTGTTTTATCGAGTAACGGATGAGGGACGGAAGGACACAACTCGTGCGTGTATTGTGGTAGGAATTTCTCCCGAAGTTTGAGAGAGACGAGGCCCTTATACCGTCTTCGTAATGCAGTGCGATAATGCACGGCAGAACTCCGTACGTGTGTGCGTGCGTGTGTGTGTGTGTGTGTGTGTGTGTGTGTGTGTGTGTGTGTGTGTGTGTGTGTGTGTCTGTGTGTGCTTTACTATCTTTGTTTATTGTTTGTGTGTTCTGGGGAGAAAGTTTTACGCTCGTGCTTGCCCAGTCTCTCATCCTTGTTTAATGTACCATCATGTGTTTGCTCCTGCGTGTGCGCATCCAAACACACACACACACACACACACACAAACACACACAGAGGCCAGCCAAAGCTTAAGTATGTGTGTGTGTGTGTGTGTGTGTGTGTGTGTGTGTGTGTTTATAATGTTTTACGTAGAGTTATCCATAAGAGTAGTCTCTCTCTCTCTCTCTCTCTCTCTCTCTCTCTCTCTCTCTCTCTCTCTCTCTCTCTCTCTCTCTCTCTGTACCCCAAAGCCACGCGCCTGGAGCTATGTAACCAAACTTTGCCCACCGGAGTGGCTGGTGTTCCTACTGGCCCGGGGTTATACCATCATTTGGGCTAACCAGAGCCCTGGGCTACATCATGGTAACGGGAGGTTGCCATGGTAACAGCGTTACTGCTTTCGCGCATGCGTGTGTGAGTGTGTGAGTGTGGGTGTGTGTGTGTGTGGGTGGGCGGGTGTAGGAGACAGGAAGACAGAGACGGTCGATGGACTGGGACAGACAGAAGAGAGACAAGCATGGACAGAGGATCGACCAGGACTTAATCTTGACAGGTATATAGGGATAGACAGATATATATATATAGGGACAGACAGAAACAGGTAAATGGTATTTGATACAGAGAGAGAGAGAGAGAGAGAGAGAGAGAGAGAGGGCTCCTTCGGCACTCGATGTTGAACTGACAGGCGAGTATGTCTGCGGCAAAATGCACTGATAACACCGATAGATATGAGCGATAAGAAAGATCTATCTAGATAGCACTGGAAACCTTGTGTGTGTGAGTGAGGGAGGGAGGGAAACAGTCAGCTATACAGACAAAGGACTGGGTCGATTTATTTATGAATGTCACAGCTACGCCATGGGTGGGAGACATGCGTGGAACATACTTTGGCATGTACTCATTCCTCTGGAAGGGGAGATGCCATGGGATAGCCAGCCACCCGTAGCTGGCCTAACGTAAATCATCGACGGAAAAATCACTTTTCCCCCCCAATAGAAATTCGGACGCCATTGTGATGCGATATGTTAACGTGTTTGGCTTATCGCATCACTGGTGTCGTGTTGTACCAATCGCTCTCCTCCTCTTTCTCCGTTGTAAAGCCATCAATGTCAAATTTCTGTAAAGGTCTGTACTTATAGATATAGGTCTGGATGATATAGCTAGCATTGGCAATGGAAATTGAAACGTTTCTGTGGTTAAGAGTGGATCTCCTCCTATGCAGATTTCAACCCTCTTAGATAAGCGAGTGAATGCGGTTCGTTCATGCATCCAGCATATGTGGGAATGGAGTATATGTATGATGAGAGACGAAGAGATAGATAGATGAAATGTTTAATGGCAGTGTGATGAGTTCGTTCGTGTATAGGGCCAAGAAGTGATGCTAAGTTAGGGTAGATTAGGTCAGAGCTAGGTTGGGTTAGGTTAAGTTAGGATAGATTAGGTCAGAGCTAGGTTGGGTTAGGTTAAGTTAGGGTAGATTAGGTCAGAGCTAGGTTAGGTTAGGTTAAGTTAGAATAGATTAGGTCAGAGCTAGGTTAGGTTAGCTTAAGTTAGGGTAGATTAGGTTAGAACTATATTAGCTTCCAATAAGTTACTTGAGTTAACTTTGGTTGGGTTAGGACTAGATTAGACTCGGTTAGATTGGGTTTGAGTGTCACGTATGTACAGAGTTTAGTAGATTTAAACCACACGTTTTCCTCCATTCTCCCCCTCTCTTCCCCAAGAGAAAATCGTCTCCATCTCATGGGTATGACTGGCTAATGACTTTCCACCCTGAAGGACAGCAGACCCAGACTGGGAAAGCACCTTAACTGAAATACAACCTCTTTCTTGGCGGCTTCCCAGGGAAATGACATACTCATGTCTTATCCTCTTAAGTTCTCGAATATATATATATATATATATATATATATATATATATATATATATATATATATATATATATATATATATATATATGGTGTCCTAGCTACGTCTCTTTGTTGTATATCAGCTGACATATTTCTTTCTTGCACCTCCCCTGATGATGTGATTATTACACGAAAGTGCACTTGGGAACTTATCATGTTTCATTTTCCCCCTAGACTCATAGGAAAATATATATATATATATGTAAAAGAGTTGTAAAATATTTAAATCCCAGGATTGGAAATTCTCGTTCCCGCCCTCGTTTCCCCCCCCCCTAAGATATTGGCTCCTTGCTTATTTCTTCCTCTCCCTCCCTCTCTCTCTTTCTCTCTCTCGGGTTTTGAAGGATTGGGAACCTGTTTACTAAAGCTTCGAATTATTTATATTCTGTTTACCAGTTCCTGGATAAATGATGTTGCCGTCTCATATCGGCAGGGGTTCTCAAATAATCCTGTGAGGAAATAGTGGGTTAAGGAGAGAGGAGGGGGTTTTAAAGTTGGAGGCCCGCAGGGGAAAACACCCCCCTCCCACGTACGTTGTGAGAGTGTATGATGTATTAGATTTATCTTCAACCTGAAGGAGGATAAATGATTTATCGGTGCGGTAGAGTTGGCTCGGACGTTGTAGGCGGTTTAATGACACTGGTTGTTAACGAGCCAACCAGCCCATTGCTGTTCATAATGTCATTCACGTATTTACGAAAGATAACTAAGGAATTCTGTGAAAAAAAAAAATATGATGATGTAAAGATGAAGTTCGATTTTCATGCACCTGTGTGAATAACATTAATCTTATACACATAAATGGAGAGGATCATATGATAAGAAGCTGTTTCGAAGCACCACAAAGGTAATCGAATCTTAGACTGAGTTTGGTAAAGTGTGTGGAAGAAGAAAGTTAAGAGTAAATGTGAATAAGAGCAAGGTTATTAGGTACAGTAGGGTTGAGGGTCAAGTCAATTGGGAGGTGAGTTTGAATGGAGAAAAACTGGAGGAAGTGAAGTGTTTTAGATATCTGGGAGTGGATCTGGCAGCGGATGGAACCATGGAAGCGGAAGTGGATCATAGGGTGGGGGAGGGGGCGAAAATTCTGGGGGCCTTGAAGAATGTGTGGAAGTCGAGAACATTAGCTCGGAAAGCAAAAATGGGTATGTTTGAAGGAATAGTGGTTCCAGCAATGTTGTATGGTTGCGAGGCGTGGGCTATGGATAGAGTTGTGCGCAGGAGGATGGATGTGCTGGAAATGAGATGTTTGAGGACAATGTGTGGTGTGAGGTGGTTTGATCGAGTGAGTAACGTAAGGGTAAGAGAGATGTGTGGAAATAAAAAGAGCGTGGTTGAGAGAGCAGAAGAGGGTGTTTTGAAGTGGTTTGGGCACATGGAGAGGATGAGTGAGGAAAGATTGACCAAGAGGATATATGTGTCGGAGGTGGAGGGAGCAAGGAGAAGAGGAAGACCAAATTGGAGGTGGAAAGATGGAGTGAAAAAGATTTTGTGTGATCGGGGCCTGAACATGCAGGAGGGTGAAAGGAGGGCAAGGAATAGAGTGAATTGGAGCGATGTGGTATACCGGGGTTGACGTGCTGTCAGTGGATTGAATCAAGGCATGTGAAGCGTCTGGGGTAAACCATGGAAAGCTGTGTAGGTATGTATATTTGCGTGTGTGGACGTATGTATATACATGTGTATGGGGGGGGGGGGGGGGGGGGCCATTTCTTTCGTCTGTTTCCTTGCGCTACCTCGCAAACGCGGGAGACAGCGACAAAGTATAAAAAAAAAAAAAAAAAAAATATATATATATATATATATATATATATATATATATATATATATATATATATATATATATATACATATATATATATATATATATATATATATATATATATATATATATATATATATATATATATATATATATATACACAAGGCCTAAGAGACGGGGAACATAAGTGTAAACCACTTTTCCCTTAAAACACAAATTGTAATCACACACACACACACACACACACACACACACACACACACACACACACAAAATATTTCTCTCTATCTATATTCTGTCTAAAGAGAATGTGAATTTTATCTGAACTTAGATAAGAATTCAAATGTTCCCTTACCCTCTACGAAAATAAACGAGCGGGCAAAATCTGTCTTTGAAATCTGAATATTCTCGTGTCGTGAGAGAGAAAATTATTGGACAGAGTATAAGGTTTCCTTCCTCTGGCGTCCTTGTATTTCGGAAATAAAGGTAAAGTTGTGTTCCAGGGAGAGCAGTGAATTTGTGCTCATGGGGCCAAAGTAAACTTTGGGTGAACGCAAGTAAAAGTGAAGTTTTATTACTACGACACAAGTAAAGCTTGAACCCCCTGGAACAAATGGAGTGTTCTGGGCTACTCCTGGAACAGGGGTACCGTCCTGGGCTGCCATCCCTGGAACAAATGGAGTGTTGTGGGTTATCCCTGGAACACAAAAAGAGCACTGTCCTGGGCTACCATCCCTGGAACAAATGGAGTGTTGTGGGTTACCCCTGGAACACAAAAAGAGCACTGTCCTGAGCTACCATCCCTGGAACAAATGGAGTGTTGTGGGTTATCCCTGGAACACAAAAAGAGCACTGTCCTGGGCTACCATCCCTGGAACAAATGGAGTGTTGTGGGTTATCCCTGGAACACAAAAAGAGCACTGTCCTGGGCTACCATCCCTGGAACAAATGGAGTGTTGTGGGTTATCCCTGGAACACAAAAAGAGCACTGTCCTGGGCTACCATCCCTGGAACAAATGGAGTGTTGTGGGTTATCCCTGGAACACAAAAAAAGCACTGTCCTGGCCTATCCCTGGAAAGCTGTAGTCAGTTCCTGGAACAGAAGTGAATCTGTCCTTCTCAAAGGAAAGAGGAACAGATCACGGTTGGTGAAAATCGGAGTGCATGGAAGAGGAGGAGGAGGTTGGGGGGGGGGAATGGAAGAGAAGGTCGAAGCAAAGGGAGAAGATGGAAAGGATGTGAGGGGGCCGCAGAGGCTGATGAAGATAGATGAAGAGGGGACAATAAAGTGACCCCTTGGGAGGTCAAAGAAGTTTTCCTGGAATACCACAAGAATTCTTCGGGAAGATAAGGTCACCTCTGCCATAGGTCAGAGTTCCAGGAAGTCTTCTGTTCGGGCTCTGGACTCGCCGGGTCATGAGGGTGCAATAGACAGAGAGCATTATCTGCAACTTGGACCGCGTGCTGTCAGGGTAAAGACTTGATCTTATCTGGCCCTGGAATTACATCTTCATCGTGACCCCAGTATTACTCAGTCCTGGGTCCGCATCCAGTTGTATCTGATAGTGAAGCTCCAGAGGCTAAGAGACGCAGTTCAGCATTATCTGATGCTAGAACCGAAGTCTAAAAGGGACCAGAGTTCAGTATTACTTGTTCCTGGAACGGCAGTGTGAGAGGGAGGGCTGAGGGCCGCGTTATTATCTGATCCTGGAACTTCAGACTGGAAACGTCGTGGCGAGACTGGGTGATATCTATGTTCCAGGACCGCAGTCGCAAGGGATCAAAGTGTACTAACTCTGGACTAAAGAGATGCATCCTGGAAGGCTCATAGACACCTCAGTGCTACATCCTGAATCTCCATACCATTCTCTCATAGACTCTTCAATGACTTCCAGATTCTATTTCCTTGACTCGACCCTCTGCGTCATTTTAAAAGGCTGAACACGATTCGAACGGCAACAAAGACTGACATTTCAAAGGCTCACCAGTGCCTTTTCCTCCTCCTCCACGCAGCCTTGTAAAAGGCCGATGCACCTTAGTTGGAGAAGAAGGTCGACATGCACCGCATTACAGATTTCACAGTCAAAGATCAAGGAGAAGTGCTCAATACTTATATACTTATATACGTACATACTTATATACGGTTATATAGTTCCGTATATGATTAAGATTATCAATCTTACATCTCTTTTCAAGACGTATTAGGTAATGGTCTAAAAGGGAAAGTGACCATTTGTCAGTTTCAGCCCTGCGCTTCTGGGCAAAGGTAATAGTGAAGTGCGAGCGAAGAATCTCTCGTTAAGTCCAGCAGACACAAGAGACTGAGTCGTCTCTTGTTTCCTGGGGTTGTGCACCGTGAGAGAAACAATTTTCCTCGAAGGATCTAACACACTCCCCCACCACACCCACCCACACCTCTGGGCATTTTCCGGGCTTATTTCTCTTCTGTGAGAAGTGCCAGGCAGAACGCAGAAAGGGAGTGTGGGGGCCTGGGCGGCTCAGCCAGTAGAAGGGGCTTACGGAGATACGCCTTTGTGTGAGCAACGGAGGAACAGTTAGTGAGGGAAGGGAGAATGGTAAGTCCAGGCAGCGAAGAGAAGGTAGAGAGACGCAAGCCTCCTGAATGTGACACACATTGACTCGTTTGTCTGGTGTTCTGTCCTGATGGATGTGATTACACGAAAGCGCTCGACTCTTCGAATTTTCCATTTCCTTGTAGTTATTTATATATATATATATATATATATATATATATATATATATATATATATATATATATATATATATATATACATATATATATATATATATATATATATATATATATATATTTGCCATTTCCCGCGTTAGCGAGGTAGCGTTAAGAACAGAGGACTGAGCCTTTGAGGGAATATCCTCACTTAGCCCACCTCTCTGTTCCTTCTTTTGGAAAATTAAAAACGGGAGGGGAGGATTTCCAGCCCCCCCCGCTCCCTCCCCTTTTACTCACCTTCTACGACACGCAGGGAATACATGGGAAGTGTTCTTTCTTCCCTGTATATATATATATATATATATATATATATATATATATATATATATATATATATATTTTGAAGTTAAATATCACCGCTGGATTATATCACTGTCAGCCTTTACCTTCGGTCTGTATTGCACTGTTCTTATCATGTCTTATCGGTGGGAGCAGTAACCAGGCTGGCCCGGGTTGTGTAGACTGTGTGTGAGAGAGAGACAGAGTCTGGTAATATATCACACTGCTGGAGACGCCATTAATAATATTCCGTTAGTGTAGCAAAAGTTGCTCCATTATTATCTGATCTCCTTTTTTTTTTCTATTTTTTTCTTCGAGGGAAAAACTTCGTCAACTCAGCAGCCGGCTGTGCTCCTCCCCCATTCCCTTCCCCATTCCCTTCCCTTCCCTTCCCTTCCTTCCTTCCAACCCCCACCCAACCCCCACTGTCTAGCCTGTGTGTGTGTGTGTGTGTAAAAAGGAACAGGTGTGTGTGTGTGTGTGTGTGTGTGTGTGTGTGTGTGTGTGTAATAAGGAGCAGGTGTGTGTTTGTGTGTGTGTGTGTGTGTGTGTGTGTGTGTGTGTAATAAGGAGCAGGTGTGTGTTTGTGTGTGTGTGTGTGTGTGTGTGTGTGTGTATGTGTGTGTGTGTAATAAGGAGCAGGTGTGTGTTTGTGTGTGTGTGTGTGTGTGTGTGTGTGTGTGCCTACATGCGAGTAAAGACATGGTCCACACTGTATATATACAAGATTAAGAGACGCTGCAGCACGAGTGTTAAACTCCCTCCCAGTAATACATAGACAGTAATTACACACACACACACACACACACACACACACACACGCACACACGCACACACACATCGGGATAAACCCTGTGGAACCGCCATCACCTTAGCAGGAGAGAGAGAGAGAGAGAGAGAGAGAGAGAGAGAGAGAGAGAGAGAGAGAGAGAGAGAGAGAGAGTTAGTTCAAGGTTGTCCTCCCGACCCCACGCCCTTGACAGCATGTAAACACTCGAGGGCGCTCGCTCCTGCCTGTCTCCGTGGCTGCCAGAGCCAGCAGAGCAATGAGGACAAATGTTATGGTTTTAGAATGCTGCTCCTTGATTTATGTTTGAGTCTTGAGGATGCGTGGCTGGCTGGCCTTGCCCTGGTGTGTGTGTGTGTGTGTGTCTCTCTCTCTCTCTCTCTCTCTCTCTCTCTCTCTCTCTCTCTCTCTCTCTCTCTCTCTCTCTGTCTGTCTGTCTGTCTGTCTGTCTTGTGTGTATGTGTGTAAGTATTTGTGTTTGTATGTATGCATGCATGTATGTATCTGTCTCTTTGTCTGTCTTTCTGTCTGTCTGTCTATCTGACTTTGTATCTGTCTTTCTGTGTGTGTGTCTGTCTGTCTGTCTGTCTGTCTGTGCGTGGATATATGTGTGTGTGTGTGTGTGTGTGTTTGTGTCCGTGCGTGGGGGTGTGTGTGTGTATATGTTCGTTCTGTCGACATTTCACCATATATGGAGCCCAACACAATATAATTCCTAGCTCTGCCACAATTAGAAATATTCTTTCATATGACATACGCCTCGTATTCCATCTACAATGTTAGGAAAAGATATTAATGAAATATATCTGCCGGGCTGTCGCAAGGTTCAACGACATAGGAAAATGTGTGTGAAACGAAAAAGATATTAGTTGTATGATACAGTACACGTTGGAGCTTAGATACAGTATATTGTATTAGATGATAGTGATGATAATGATAGTAATGATACTGCTAATACTAATAATGATAATAATAATAATAATGATAATAATAATAATAATAATAATAATGATAATAATGATAATGATAATAATGATGTTAATGATATTAATGATAATAATGATGATAATATCGATAATGATAATAATGATAATGATAATAAGATTGATAATAATAATGATGATGATAATAGTAACAATAATGATAATGATAATATATATATATATATATATATATATATATATATATATAGAGAGAGAGAGAGAGAGAGAGAGAGAGAGAGAGAGCGAGAGAGTGGAATAAATGCATCAGTAAAAGCAAGAAATAAGACCTACCATTGCCGTCAACTTTGAAAATATAACTAATAATGCAGAGCAGAATATGGTAAAGATAACGACAAGGTGGGAATAATATACGAAGTGGTGGTGGGAGAGGAAGTGGTGGTCATTTATCCATGTCGGGCTCGAGCCGCTTTGCCAGACGCTGGACAGTTACTGGACTGGATTTCCCCCTTTTTTTTTATCCTTCCCTCTGGATATATGGATGATAAAGATGGTCTGATGAGGGAAAATAAAAAAAGAAAGTGGGAGAGTGACGCCCGCCATGTTCTGTGTCACGGAGAGGCGAGGGAGGTAGAATGGTGAATAGATTCGTCGGTTGTATTGAGGTGGCGTGGGTAGACGTGGGGTGGAGTGGAGAAGTGGGGGAGGGAGGGAAAAGAAGGAACAGTTAGTTGCCCTTGAGAACTTACTGCTGCTCGAGATGGCTTCGAGGACATGAGGAGGAGGAGGAGGAGATGGAAAAAAATGAGAGTGGGTTTGTGATCGTCACGAAAAAATATGTATTTAAGGGAGGGAAGGAGAGAGCGAGGGAAGAGGGATGAGTGGAGGGAAGGAGAGAGCGAGGGAAGAGGGATGTGTGTGTGTGGTGTCTCTTAAAGTGCTTGCGTCAGGAGGTCTCGTGCTCTAAAGAACGTCTTATGAGGCTTGGAGGTTGAGGGGGCGGCGGCGGGGTGGTAGGAGGGAGTTAAGGGAGGCGAGGGAAGGAGGAGGAGGTAGTAGGGAAAGCTTACGATCATACGGGATCTCTTGATAAGTCAGGAGACCATGGCTCTCGGGAAAGCATCAGGTTATCGATCGATACTCAAAAAAAAATAAGGCGTGAATACAGGAGGAACATGAGAATGAGGGGGGGGAAATCGATTAGGAAGGACTTACGAGTCCCAGGCAATGGGCTGTCTGAATGGGGGAATGGGATATATGGAAGTCCTATATACAGGTCTTGGTTTATGGAATCATTCGAATCAAAGGATTGGCGGAGGATTCGATGAATCACAGTACATAGGGGCTTCGGAAGATGTAAGTGATTCGGATATATTTCTGTAAAGGCAGATGGTGAAAGGATTGGGTGATGGTGTAAGGGATTAGGAACTGCTGGTATTGCATTAAGTGATTAGGGAACCTCAGAAGGATCAAGGTGGAGACATCAGAGTTGAAAGTTTGTAAAATAAACGTAAAAGAACGTAAGAAAAAGGGTTAGATGATGAGAAAGCTTCGTTAAACTTTAATGAACTGGCACACACAGACTTCTTTGAGACACTGAAGGTAAAACCCGTGTTGACAGATGTGAAAATAAAGATCTGGGAGAACTAAAGAAAATGAGGCAGCTAAAGCCTGGACCATGCAGGGGGTGGAGATGAAAAGCATGGAAGTGATAGAGTGAATTGGAGCGATGTGGTATCCGGGGGGCGACGTGCTGCCAGTGGACTGAACCAAGGCATATGATGTAGCCCCCGGGGGAAGAACAGAAAGTCCTTCTAAGCCCTTTTCATCTTTAAGGCATTAGTGTAGGTTTTTAAAAGAGGCTTTGGGGAGAGTGTGATGTGGTCTCTGAACATTTTGAAAGGATCTCAAAGTCTTGGGTAGACTAAAAGATTTCCCCCAAGTCTTGGAAGGTTTCTGGATGGGACTAGTCGGGAAGACCTGGGAGTAAATGCTTAGGATTCCAAGAAGTTCTAGAGAAATCAAATAACTTTTTGGGGTGAACTCAAGAGAGCGCCAAGGAGCATGAGAGAGAATATTCAAAGATTTCCTATAAGACTAAAGGTAAATGCGACTTGTGAAAGTCTTTGGGAGGTAAAGGTTTCCTTTAGGACTGGGGGAATCGTAATGGATTTTAAGACGTAGAAAATAGCGAGTGGTAAAGGAAAATCCCACGTTTACTAGCTGCTGTGGGTAGGGTGCATTACTAGCTACTGTAGGTAAGGTGCATTACTAGTTACGATAGATGAGGTACACTACTTGTCACGATAGATGGGGTACACGACTAGTTACAATAGATGGGTACATTACGAGTCACTTTGGGTGGAGCACATTACAAGTTACTGTAGATGGGGTACGTTACCAGTTACGATAGATAGGGTACGTTACCAGTTACGATAGATGGGGCACACCACTACTCACGATAGATGGGGTACATTACAAGTCACGATAGATGGGATACGTTACAAGTCACGATAGATGGGGGTTACATTACAAGTCGCGATAGATGGGGGTTACATTACAAGTCGCGATACATGGGTTACGTTACAAGTCACGATAGATGGGGGTTACATTACAAGTCGCGATACATGGGTTACGTTACAAGTCACGATAGATGGGTTACGTTACAAGTCACGATAGATGGGGGGGTAACCCACAGAGAATGCTGCCCGTCGAAGGCATCAGCGACGAGATGTCACAGGAAATGAAAGACAATCCAGCGAAAACAGAGCAGACGATGGATGCCTCAGATAACAGGGATGTGTAAGACGTAAGAAGAGAAGAATGGACCCGAGACCCATTTGCTGCTCAGGAGTAGCTGATACTGCTCAAAGGGAGGAGGAAAACATAATCCAATTCATGCTACGTGGGTGGAATAGCTATTCCGATCGCGTAGAAGGAGAGTTGAACTTGAACTCCTCGGGCTTCGTGTCGACCTGAATTCGTAAAGAAGAGCGGGAAAGAGGTTTAATTTTGGGGGGAGGGTAGGGAGGTTGAAAGGTTCGATCTTAGTCATGCGTCAGACGACTGAGGACCTGCAGTAGATGTCGGGGCAAGCTTGGAGGTGCCAGCAGTCAACGTTAGGTCCTCCTTCCTCGGGAGCAAGAGAACAGACAAGAGTGACGTATGAAAATGGCAGTTTCGTAAAGGGGTGTTGGGGGGCGAGGAGAGGTGGAGGATCGGGAAGGGGAAGGAGGGAGGGAGAAGAAGGGGTTGAGGGAAGGAAAGGGAAGGGGTGTGGAGGTAAAAGGGGGTTAGGTAGGGGGTTTTGGGGAGTGGGTGATGGGGGGGATGTGTGTGTGTGT
>NC_092276.1:517500-535000 GCF_036320965.1 Panulirus ornatus
GGTATATATATATATATATATATATATATATATATATATATATATATATATATATATTTATTTGGTTTGTCGCTGTCTCCCGCGTTAGCGAGATAGCGCAAGGAAACAGACGAAAGAATGGCCCAACCCACCCACATACACATTGATATATATATATATATATATATATATATATATATATATATATATATATATATATATATATATATATATATATCGTCTGGGGTCACCGTCTCCAGGCCTGAATGACTTCGAGAGATATAAACATGCCCCTTCCAGGTTTAGTCACAGATGACCCGTCCCCCGGGATAACAAAACACGTCCACGGGACGTAAGGTTGAGCTATTAAATTCTAAGGGGAAAAGGATCCACCGCACGGTATATAAGGGGGTTCGGGAAGATGAACCTATTGTCTCCAGAATATATTAACAACTTTATTATATTCCTTTTATGGTGTACTGAATAAATGGCCGCTTTGTGCTTTGTAAGAGAATTTTTTTTTTTTTTTTAAATTCAGTGGGGCTCATATTTTTAAACGGTCCATAATCCCCTTTTTTTTTTTTCTTCAGTCGTTTAATAGATTCGGATCCACAATTTTCGAGATGAATAGGATGGTAACATTCTCACAAATTTATGAGTGTCATATATATGTAGTTTTTTATTCTTCTTTTTTTTCCGGTGTATCTATAATTGATATAGTAATAATAATAATAATAATAATAATAATAATAATGATAATAATAATAATTTTTTTTTTTTTTTTTTTTCTTCCAAAAGAAGGAACAGAGAAGAGGGCCAGGTGAGGATATTCCCTCAAAGACCCAGTCCTCTGTTCTTAACGCTACCTCGCTATCGTGGGAAATGGCGAATAGTATGAAAGAAAGATAAATAATGATAATGGGGATGATGAAAATGAAATAGAAATCATTATAGTGATTGTAATTGTGATAAATGATGATAATGATAATAATAATAATGATGATAATAATGATAATAATAATGATCATAGTGATAATAATGATGATAATAATGATAATCATTTCTTGTATCAACTGTCATGAGGGGAGACAGGAGACTGATCCAGCTGTGATAAGGGGAAAGAGGTGATTGAACCAGCTGTCATGAGGGGAAGGCAATGGTGCACCTGCTGTCATGAGCGGGGAGACAGGAGACTGTACCAGCTGTCATGCATAGGAAGACAAGAGATTGCACCAGCTGTCATGAGCGGGGAGACGGGAGACTGCACCATCTGCCATGCGTAGGGAGACGGGAGACAGCACCAGCTGTCATGGGCGGGGAGACGGGAGACTGCACCAGCTGTCATGGGCGGGAAGACTGGAGATACTGCACCAGCTGTCATGGGCGGGGAGACGGGAGACACTGCGCCAGCTGTCATGAGCGGGAGGGAGACTGCACCAGCTGTCATAGGGGGGGAGATACTGCACCAGCTGTCATGGGCGGGGCGACCTGAGACACTGCACCATCTGTCACCACATATATCCACGCTCCGACGGGCTACGACGGCCTCG
Source organism: Panulirus ornatus (assembly GCF_036320965.1). Classification (NCBI taxonomy): domain Eukaryota; kingdom Metazoa; phylum Arthropoda; class Malacostraca; order Decapoda; family Palinuridae; genus Panulirus; species Panulirus ornatus. The sequence goes on from NC_092276.1 coordinate 519,030, forward strand.
CCCGCTGTAGCCTGGGCTTCGTGTGAGCCAATTATCATTCAACAACGATGACCTAAGCCCCCGGGTCAACAGCCCCCGGGTCAACAGCCCCCGGGTCAACAAGCAGAGATGACCTGACATGGGATTCGGAGGAGGGAATATGTGTGTGTGTGTGTGTGTGTGTGTGTGTGTGGAAGGGAGGTGGGAGTATGTGTGTGTGTGTGTGTGTGTGTGTGTGTGTGTGTGGAGGTGGGAGTGTGTGTGTGTGTGTGTGGCTTAGATTGAAAGCTGGACATGGGGTCAGGTCATGTGGCTCCGTAACATCACCTCTGTTGACCCACAGGGAAGGTCAGATGAGGTCTCACACACACACACACCCACACCCACACACCCACACACCCACACCCACACACACACACACACACACACACACACACACACACACGTATGCAAAGTCGAATGTTAAGCCATTAAGCAGTGAGCCGTGGTCAGCAATACACACACTAAGCCAACGACTCCGCCAGGAGCTTCGCTTTTGCATAGCCAGGGTTCGACCCTCAGCCACACACCACCGGGGGAGGGGGGGGGTGGTCGTCCCCCTCCCCTTCCCCTTCCTCCTCCTCCCCCCCTCCCCCCCCCGAAGCAAGTCTGGCCAATGGGATCCGCTAACCGACATGACCTCCTCCCCCCCCCCCCAGTCAACACCAAGGTGGCCAGAAGTTCCACCACCACCTCCCCCTTCTCCCCATCTCCCCCCCCCCCATCATCCCCCCCCACCCCTTCAATAAATGGTGCGTCGACTTGAAATAAATGAATAAAGGACGCGCGGGTTGGTCATGCTGCGACGCTTTGCGTCAGTGAAACATGAAACAACATTGGTGTTTCGTCCAGTCTAATGTTCATACTGACGGCTGGTTGATTGGTTTCGCGTTTCGTTGAGACGCTGGTGAATTAGTTTCGTGTTTCAGTGAGACGCTGGTTAATTGGTTTCGTGTTTCAATGAGACGCTGGTTAATTAGTTTCGTGTTTCATTGAGACGCTGGTTAATTGGTTTCGTGTTTCATTGAGACGCTGGTTAATTTGTTTCGTGTTTCAGTGAGACGCTGGTTAATTAGTTTAGTGTTTCGCAGTGACGCTGGTGAATTTGTTTCGTGTTTCAGTGAGACGCTGGTTAATTAGTTTAGTGTTTCGCAGTGACGCTGGTGAATTTGTTTCGTGTTTCAGTGAGACGCTGGTGAATTGGTTTCGTGTTTCGCTAAGACGCTGGTAAATTTCTTTCGTGTTTCTTTGAAGCGCTTTAATGTTCAGTTGATGTAATGGTCTTACGTTCCTACACCCTCTTGATAATTATCTGTGACACATCAGTGGATGTTGAGTTCCCTCAGTGTACATGCCTAAATATCCCACTCTGACACTGAGAGCATCATTGGATGTTTAGTTCCCTTAGTGTCCACGTCTCCTTCATGTACTTCTCTAGTTAACCCACTCTGGCACTGAGCACATCTTCTCTAGTTGACCCAATCTGGCACTGAGCACATCTTTGGATGTTTAGTTCCCTCAGCGTCCACGTCTGGCTAACCCACTCTTGATCCTGAGTTCACTCACTCTGGTGTCCCACTCCAGAAGGCAGTCATCCATCCACCACGTCCACTCACGCTCTCTCGTATATAATAATCGTGGCTGAGGATTGAATCAACCAAGAAGGTGAACGTAAAACTCGCCTTTGTGTTAGCATCGGAGGACCTTAGTAAATTGTTTATGCCGGAATATACCTTATGATATACTACCATGTCCACGACACACATCCCAAACCATCCACTTATCATTGAGGCATCCCCCCCATATATTCTCTCTCTCTCTCTCTCTCTCTCTCTCTCTCTCTCTCTCTCTCTCTCTCTCTCTCTCTCTCTCTCTCTCTCTCTCTCTCTCTCATACTAGCCCCTGCCCTATTATTTTCCTCCCTTCCCTTCCCTTTCCTCACCTCCCTACCTCCCTCCACCCGCTATCTCTTATCGTATGGTAATCCAAGGGCCTGACTGACACACACACACCCACCCACCCACCCACCTCGACCCCACCACCGTACCCATAGGATTTGGATAAGACACACAATTTTTTTTTTTCCCTTTGGACCTCAATGCCGGGCCGACAGTGTGGATGGTAATGCCAGCTGAAATAATGCCTTTAACTCGACGACTCGATAATGCCTTTAGCTCGACGACGTCTCGACCCCCTCCTCCTCTCTCTGCCTCGATATTCGACAGTGAAGTATGTCCAAGGTTCATTCCGAGCTTCGTAGAAAATTCGTGTGGAGGGAGGGAGTGAGGGAGGAGGTGCTGGTGGATCTGGCTCCACCCTGATATGAAAAGTGGATCCTTGGCAAGAGGGGGTGTTGTTGGATCTGGCTCCACCCTGATTTGAAAAGTAGGTCCTTGGCAAGAGATGTAGATTTTCAAAGAAAAAAAAAAAGAAAATTATATATAAATAAAAAAAAACTTCCCAAATCGTCCTCGTCGATTTATTTTATTTTTTATTTTTTTATTATTTTTTTTTTTGAAATTTGAATTTTTTTATTTTTTCATTTTTTATTTTTTTTGGAATTTGAAATTGATTCCTGTGTCAGAGTCCCAGTTTACCGGACTTACGTGTAATCGTCGGTGAATCGGTTTACGTGAAGAATAGAATAAATCGCATGAAAAAAAAATAAATATATGTGCGCATGATTTTGCAGCGGTGGCCAGATGTACGGGAATAAAGGAAGGAGGAGGGAGGGAGGGGAGAGGGGGAAGGGAAAAAAAAACGGTCAAATAACTCGTGCTACTGACTATTATTCTGCCATGTCGAAGTCATTTGGAATAAGCTAGGGGGAGAGAGAGAGAGAGAGAGAGAGAGAGAGAGAGAGAGAGAGAGAGAGAGAGAGAGAGAGAGAGGGTTCGAAGGGGAAGAAAAAGAAATGTGGAAAAAAAAAAGAAGAAAGAATTAGCCATTTCTTCGTCTCCGACTGAGTGGGAAGAAAAAAAAAAAAGACATTTTATTTTCCTAAAGGAATTCAAAAAAGGTGACCCTTTTATTTTCCTAAAGGAATGAACCCAGTATTGCCAGAACGTCACGAGTGTGTGTGGATAAAGTAGTGAAAAAACACCTTGTTGCAATTTTCATACGTCTGTATCCACTCAAACCTTCCCCTTCTTCAAGTAAGTCTATCAGTCCAGCCATTTATCATGCACCTTTTCAACCCATTTATCATGCACCTTTTCAACCCATGTATCATGCACCTTTTCAACCCATTTATCATGCACCTTTTCAACCCATCTATCATGCACCTTTTCAACCCATTTATCATGCACCTTTTTAACCCATTTATCATGCACCTTTTCAACCCATTTATCATGCACCTTTTCAACCCATTTATCATGCACCTTTTCAACCCATTTATCATGCACCTTTTCAACCCATTTATCATGCACCTTTTCAACCCATTTATCATGCACCTTTTTAACCCATTTATCATGCACCTCTTCAACCCATTTATCATGCATCTATTCAACCCATTTATCATGCATCTTTTCAACCCATTTATCATGCACCTTTTTAACCCATTTATCATGCACCTTTTCAACCCATTTATCATGCATCTCTTCAACCCATTTATCATGCACCTTTTCAACCCATTTATCATATGCACCTTTTCAACCCATTTATCATGCACCTTTTTAACCCATTTATCATGCATCTCTTCAACCCATTTATCATGCACCTTTTCAACCCATTTATCATGCACCTTTTCAACCCATTTATCATGCACCTTTTCAACCCATTTATCATGCATCTTTTCAACCCATTTATCATGCACCTTTTCAACCCATTTATCATGCATCTTTTCAACCCATTTATCATGCACCTTTTTAACCCATTTATCATGCATCTATTCAACCCATTTATCATGCATCTTTTCAACCCATTTATCATGCATCTCTTCAACCCATTTATCATGCATCTTTTCAACCCATTTATCATGCACCTTTTTAACCCATTTATCATGCATCTTTTCAACCCATTTATCATGCACCTTTTCAACCCATTTATCATGCATCTTTTCAACCCATTTATCATGCACCTTTTCAACCCATTTATCATGCACCTTTTTAACCCATTTATCATGCACCTTTTTCAACCCATTTATCATGCATCTTTTCAACCCATTTATCATGCACCTTTTCAACCCATTTATCATGCATCTTTTCAACCCATTTACCATGCACCTTTTCAACCCATTTATCATGCACCTCTTCAACCCATTTATCATGCATCTTTTCAACCCATTTATCATGCATCTTTTCAACCCATTTATCATGCACCTTTTTAACCCATTTATCATGCATCTATTCAACCCATGTATCATGCATTTTTTCAACCCATTTATCATGCACTTCCCCGCCCTCCCCCACCCCTTCTCATCATCCAGCACTAACAGTATGAGAATTGGCGTACACGAGAAACGCAAAATATGTATTGCATGCGTCGGTGGCACAGAGGAGCAACGGGAGTCTACGCATTGCGTAAGCCAACGCTTTTCACCATACCTGAAGGGGTGTGATATGGTTGGTAAGCTACGCTATTAAGGGCGTATAATGGTCCATCTTGCGTTCCTGTTTGATACATAATAGTGCGATACATTCATACATAGTTTATATAGTGTTGCTATACACTCATGCATAATTTATATAGTTTTGCTAAACATTTATGCATAGTTTATATAGTGTTGCTATATTCTCATGCATAGTTTATATAGTGTTGCTAAAGACTTATTCATAGTTTATATAGTGTTGCTATACACACATACACAGACACTTACATATATACACATGTGCATATTCATACTTGCTGTCTTCATCCATTCCCGTCGCCACCCCGCCACACACACATGAAACAGCATAGTGATGCGTATAGTCATGGTATGACAACGCGTTCGTATACAGTCAGGGGAACTCGCGTGGTGTGTGTGTGTGTGTGTGTGTGTGTGTGTGTGTGTGTGTGTGTGTGGGTATTTTTTTTCTTCTGAGCGAGGCGACAACTTAGTGTTAAAAGGAGGGACCTGAGCCTCTTGTGTTATTTATTTACACCCAGCCGCGTCCTCTGAGGAGCGGGGATTCACTTGTACCCAGCAGCTGAGGGAAAGAAGGACTCCTCCGTGGGCTGAGGAGAAGTGCTGAGTAACGGGAAGGGGAGGGAAGGGGTTGTGTGTTCCTTTGGCTGAGGGAGGGGTGTGCTGAGTGAAGTGAGGAGGGGTTGGTTCCTTGGCTAAGGGAGGGATGTGCTGAGTGAAGTGGGGAGGGGTTGGTTCCTTGGCTGAGGGAAGAGTGTGCTGAGTGAAGTGGGGAGGGGCTGGTTCCTTGGCTGAGGGAGGGATGTGCTGAGTGAAGTGGGGAGGGGGTGGTTCCTGGGCTGAGGGAGGGGTGTGCTGAGTAAGGGGGGGGTTTTGGGTTGGTAGAGCCTCCTCCCCTTCTCCTCCCACCCCATTTTCTTAGTGTCATTAACGTGTGATTCCAAATGTATCATCAGTAACTGAGAGAGAGAGAGAGAGAGAGAGAGAGAGAGAGAGAGAGAGAGAGAGAGAGGTGGAAGATCAGCGGACAATATCCCAAGCAAGTGTTCCATCCAACGCGCTAATGTGGAACCGAGGTGGAACAGTGTGGATGATGTGTGTGTGGGTGGGACACACCCACCGCTAATATGACCCCCATAAACTCTCCGCTGCTGGACATTCCATCTCGACTTGGCCTCTCTCTCTCTCTCATTCTCTCTCTCTCTCTCTCTCTCTCTCTCTCTCTCTCTCTCTCTCTCTCTCTCTCTCTCTCTCTCTCTCTCTCTCTCTCTCTCGCTGGTCGCCTCTGTCCTGCGTTGTGTTGGCAGGGAGAGAGGTTTCTGTGGCGCTGAAGGAAATGGGGCCGGATGATGTGAATGATCATAATGATAAAGAGTGTGATAATAATGATAATGATGATAACAACATAAAAAAGAATTTCATGCTATTCGCTATTTCCCGCGTTAGTGAGGTAGCGTTAAGAACAGAGGACTGAGCCTTTGAAGGAATATCCTCACTCGGCCCCCTTCTCTGTTCCTTCCTTTGGAAGATTAAAAACGAAAGTGGGGGGTTTCCAGCCTTCCCCCGCTCCCTCTCCTTTTAGTCGCCTTCCACGACACGCAGGGAATACGTGGAAAGTATCCTTTCTCCCCTATTCCCAGGGATAAACAACAAATAATAGCAATGATAGTAATAATAATAATAATAATAATAATGATGATAATAATAATAATAATAGTAATGATAATGATAATGATAATAATAATAATAATAATAATAATAATAATGATAATAATAATAATGATTGGTTCTCAGTGAATGTAGGTTTGCGGCAGGGGTGTGTGATGTCTCCATGGTTGTTTAATTTGTTTATGGATGGGGTTGTAAGGGAGGTAAATGCAAGAGTCCTGGAAAGAGGGGCAAGTATGAAGTCTGTTGGGGATGAGAGAGCTTGGGAAGTGAGTCAGTTGTTGTTCGCTGATGATACAGCGCTGGTGGCTGATTCATGTGAGAAACTGCAGAAGCTGGTGACTGAGTTTGGTAAAGTGTGTGGAAGAAGAAAGTTGAGAGTAAATGTGAATAAGAGCAAGGTTATTAGGTACAGTAGGGGTGAGGGTCAAGTCAATTGGGAGGTGAGTTTGAATGGAGAAAAACTGGAGGAAGTGAAGTGTTTTAGATATCTGGGAGTGGATCTGTCAGCGGATGGAACCATGGAAGCGGAAGTGGATCATAGGGTGGGGGAGGGGGCGAAAATTTTGGGAGCCTTGAAAAATGTGTGGAAGTCGAGAACATTATCTCGGAAAGCAAAAATGGGTATGTTTGAGGGAATAGTGGTTCCAACAATGTTGTATGGTTGCGAGGCGTGGGATATGGATAGAGATGTGCGCAGGAGGATGGATGTGCTGGAAATGAGATGTTTGAGGACAATGTGTGGTGTGAGGTGGTTTGATCGAGTAAGTAACGTAAGGGTAAGAGAGATGTGTGGAAATAAAAAGAGCGTGGTTGAGAGAGCAGAAGAGGGTGTTTTGAAATGGTTTGGGCACATGGAGAGAATGAGTGAGGAGAGATTGACCAAGAGGATATATGTGTCGGAGGTGGAGGGAACGAGGAGAAGAGGGAGACCAAATTGGAGGTGGAAAGATGGAGTGAAAAAGATTTTGTGTGATCGGGGCCTGAACATGCAGGAGGGTGAAAGGAGGGCAAGAAATAGAGTGAATTGGAGTCATGTGGTATACAGGGGTTGACGTGCTGTCAGTGGATTGAAGCAAGGCATGTGAAGCGTCTGGGGTAAACCATGGAAAGCTGTGTAGGTATGTATATTTGCGTGTGTGGACGTGTGTATGTACATGTGTATGGGGGGGGGGGGGGTTGGGCCATTTCTTTCGTCTGTTTCCTTGCGCTACCTCGCAAACGCGGGAGACAGCGACAAAGTATAAAAAAAAAAAAAAAAAAAATAATAATAATAATAATATTAATGATAATAGTAATGATAATAATAATAATGATAATAATAATAATAATAGTAATAGTAATAATAATGATAATAATGATAGTGATTATAATAATAGTAATAATGATAATGATAATGATAATAATAATAATAACGAAGTCTCAGAAATAGTTCAAAAATGAAAACCTTTCCTATTACCTTAAAGGTGTGGAGAAAGTCAACCACTTCCCCACTCTCAGTGTTACAGACGCTCACATAAAGTTGTCTGTTGTTGCCACTCATCATTCTATACGTGCCTTGTATAAGGATAAATGAGCTCATGTGAGACTTCTTCTTCTGTCATTTTGAATGCACTTACCATTTCCTAGCTGTGTATCGTAGTTATAATGCTTTAGTGGCAGAGATTTGGTCTTTTTTCCTTTTATTCTCTGATTAACTCAGACCTTTGTGGATCATTGGTGGTGTTTTGTATGTATCTCGTCAAGTGTGGTTTAATCTATCGTTCAGTTCAGTGTTTTGATCATGGACCATGAATGTATATAGTTGTCGTTCCTAAAGCGTACGGGGCTGGCGGTCTGTGTAATTGGCTCTGTCTGAGGAATGGGGCTGGTGGTCTCTGTGACTGAGGAACGGGGGCTGGTGGTCTCTGTGATTGAGGAACGGGGGCTGGTGGTCTCTGTGATTGGCTCTGTCTGAGAAATGGGGCTGGTGGTCTCTTTGATTGAGGAACGGGGGCTGGTGGTCTCTGTGATTGAGGAACGGGGGCTGGTGGTCTCTGTGATTGGCTCTATCTGAGGAACGGGGCTGGTGGTCTGTGTGGCACTCTGTGTCTGAGGAAACGGAGCTGGTGGTCTATGTGACTGGCTCTGTCCTGGAGAGCAAGGGCCAGTCTTGGGTATGCATTTCACTATCTGGGGAGCGATGTCTTCTCTTCAACCGGTCCCTCTCCATCCGCTCTTGCACGGCCTTCATGTTGCGTTTGGGCGGCTTTCACCCATTTTCTCTGCGTTTCAGTCGGTGATCCTGCACCGTCGAGCCTCATGATGGCAGAACCGTAGCGTTCCTGTCTCCCAGCGGGGCCAACAATCCTGGTGTCGCACATGATACCGAGTGAACCCAAATGGCGGGCGAAGTTTTTACGTTGGAAGCCACGGGCTCCCTATGCATGCGTCTTGCAGTAACTTTCATAGCGTTCCTTCAGCTCTCTCCTCCTAGAACTACTACTACTACTACTACTACTACTACTACTACTAATGATAATGATAATGATTATAATGATAATAATGATAGTGGTAATAATAATAATAATAATACCACCTCTCTCTCTCTCTCTCTCTCTCTGTCTCTCTATCTATCTAAAAACCTTTCTCACTCTAATTTAGCTCTTTGGATCTCGATACCCATCCATGTTTGCCCTCCTCTGGACGTTCTCTGTCAGTTCTTTTGCGCTTCTGTTCCCTGCGTTGCCCAGGCTTGAGAAACATATCCTTGTACTGGCCTGAAATACGATGTATAAAGTTTCTTGATCTGTTTCTGTATTTCCGAAGTGGTTCTTAGATTTGACTGCCAGACAGGTTGTCTTCTGTACATTTCTCCTGAGTGGTACCCTGGAGAGATAAGGAATGTTTTGATTCCGATTTACCTTTCACACAGGTGTTCCTGCAGCATATTTCCTGCTAGATTATACTCGTATACTCACTGTGTCTCATCCTCTTTACATATACTCAGGTTGAAAATCATCAGCCATGCGCCGTAAACCACTTTGGCGGAGGAGTTGTCTATATCCCTTTGTAAGCTGATGCACTCACCATCACTCTTTCCTCTCTGAATCCCCTTAGCATCCTCCGCAAAGGTAATTACGCGTAGATCCAAACCTCTTGGGGGGCGGGCAAAGTCGCTCACGCGCAGATCAAGAAGAGGAATGGCTCTGGGACGGAGCCCCATCTTGTGTTTATGTACGAACGCGTTTATTCTTATATATTTCCCTGCGAGTCTCTTTACTGCCTCATAAACCATGACACAATACCTCCATCTAAAGTCTGGAGGAACTCCCTGGAGTCGAGATTTACAGCACCTATGCAAAGTCTCGTTTAATATTACCAACATACTGGACGGGTCTTGAAATATTCTTCAGCTGCGCCCCGAGCGGCTATTGGCCATTACGAAAGATTAACGTCACATGAATCAGCCAATCGGAGAGGCGCATTTTAGCCCGACAGATTTATGACATGCCAGAGGTATAAAGAGAGGCAGATGGATTGTAACGTTTGAACAGCTTGTTGTGTGGTGGGGACGACGGGACGGGTCGTCCTGTCGCCCACTGTCTTTCTTCTGTCCATCAATAAATCCCTCCCACTCCCCGGTCTCCTCACTGTCCATCCGCCACTCACTTGACATCAGCGTTTCCGCTTTGACGTGCTGGGAACCCTCTCTCTTCCCTCCCTCCCTCATTTCGGGTACCCTTGTCCTCCTCAACTGGCGCGATGAGGACCTCTTCCAAACTCTCTCTCTCTCTCTCTCTCTCTCTCTCTCTCTCTCTCTCTCTCTCTCTCTCTCTCTCTCTCTCTCTCTTCTACAGGTATTCTTTCTGCTACGGATCCGTTTTTTCTTTTGGGGGGGCTGTTTTTTTTTGGGGTGGCTGTTTTTTTTGGGGGGGCTGTTTTTTTGGGGGGAGGCTATTTTTCAAAGTATCCATCCCGAGACTCTAGGTATAATCGGGACTCGAGGGATTCGAACCCATTGCATACGACATCTAACTAACGTATCCGAAACCCCAGGTGTCCATGACCCAGTTCCACACACACACACACACACACACACACACACACACACACACACACACACACACACGAACCACCCACATACACACACAGAAACACACACACACACACCAACACGAACCATCCACACACACACACACACACACACACACACACACACACAACAACACGAACCATCCACACACACACACACACACACACACACACACACACACACACACTCGGTGTATGACCTACGTGAGCCATCTGTCATTGTGTGGTTTTTCGTAAGTTTTCAATTAGCAGTAAAACATTCAGTGTGGCAGGTGGTTTCCACCCCCCCCCTTCCCCCCTCTCTCTCTCTCTCTGTCTCGCCAAGAGCTTTTACTTCCACCCTTAGGGAGCGGAGGGCAAGCAGAAAAAATATAGTGAGAGAGAGAGAGAGAGAGAGAGAGAGAGAGAGAGAGAGAGAGAGAGAGAGAGAGCGTGTGTTCTCATCCACCTACGTATCTTCTTCTGCCCTAAGACTTGAGTAGCCCATAGCAAGTATTCTCCGGAGAAAGTGAGAGAGAGAGAGAGAGAGAGAGAGAGAGAGAGAGAGAGAGAGAGAGAGAGAACGTTTCCTCAGCCCGACTTCATCCGCTGCTGGCCAGACTATATATATATATATATATATATATATATATATATATATACATATGCCCTGTACACACCTCACCAGACGGGCTCCCGGGGGCCTGTTGTTTCTGGGCTCCCCCTTGCCTCCACCCTAGTGGTGGGGTGGTGGGGTTCTCCTCCCCCGCGAGGTTCAGGGGGGGGGGGCAAGATTTTCCGTTGTGGGGTCACGCGTTTGGTCTCCCGAGTCCCAAAGCCGTGGTTCTCAAAATAGTCTCAAAACCGTAGCCTCAAAACCGTAGTCTCAAAATCGTTGTCTCAAAACCGTCGTCTTAAAACCGTCGTCTCAAAATCGTTGTCTCAAAACCGTAGTCTTAAAACCGTAGCCTCAAAACCGTCGTCTCAATACCGTAGCCTCAAAACCGTAGCCTCAAAACCATAGCCTCAAAACCATAGCCTCAAAACCGCAGCCTCAAAACCATCGTCTCAAAACCGTCGTCTCAAAACCGTCGTCTCAAAACCGTAGTCTCAAAACCGTCGTCTCAAAACCGTCGTCTCAAAAACCGTCGTCTCAAAACCGTCGTCTCAAAACCGTGGCGTGAGACGCATCCCTTCGTAACCCTTCCATATAAAGCACGAGACAGAAAACGCCAATTCGAATTTCGCGCACGAGAGTTAAGTAAAATTTACAACTTGGATATATACATATTTTTTTTGACCTTTTCATTCCAGGATGAATCGTATATGATTACTACACTGATTCACCAACATATATATATATTATATATTATATACCCCGACATTCACTGGGGAAAAAAAGATTACTGAATCATATTAGAATTTGGAATTGAATTTGCATCAGCATGTAAAAATACAAGGACGTCATTTTTTTTTTTTTGGATCCCACTTAAACCCTGATAAATCGTGATAATCATTGCAATATCAAGTTTATTCCTGGGGAAAATTCCATTCTTACGAAAGAGTAAGATTGATTATCTCGCACTTCTTTTTTTATTTATCATCCCCCCCGGATTTAATCAACATACTCACAGAGCGTAGTCGATGAAGCGGAAGTGGCGTTATTAACCTTTTTAAAAGATCATACAAGATGACCCACTTGATTGAGTGGACGCAACAGATCGTCAGAAACGTCGGCTTTGGAGAAATTCGTTAAATGAGTTGCAAATGTGCACGAAGGGAATGAATTCTTGATATAGTATTGATCAGAGGGGGCACGACACGCGTCAGCGAGGTAGCGCCAGGAAACAGACGAGAAGAATGGCCCATCCACACATATACACATATATATGTACATAAACGCCCTTACACGTCATATACATGTATTACATATCAACATGTACATGTATACACATACACAGACTTATACATACATATTCATACTCATACACTACCATATACATATATTCACATGTCCATATTCATACTTTGCTTGCCTTCATCCATTCTCGGCGCTACCCCCCGCCCCACAGGTAGCAGCATGGCTACCCTTTGGTTAGGGAATATCCCTGTAGCTACTTGGGGAATGATCCACAGAGATGCGAAACCGCTTTCCAGAACGTCTTCCCTGGACTATGGATAGGGACCGAAGATAGACAGGTCTTACGAGCATATGGGACAGGTTCGAGACGTTTCAATGAGCAATTCAGACCAGGGGTCAGGTTGGGGATGTGACTATTCTAAGGCTCAAAGACCCGGTCGTGTATACAACCTAATGATACTTATGACTTTGAAGGGATCTGATTTGTATGTATATATATATATATATATATATATATATATATATATATATATATATATATATATATATGTACTCTTTACTGGTTATTTCTTTTTTTAAAGACTGTTTTGATAATGGTAGATTCTGTGATGATAGTGTGTTCCAACACGAACACTGTGTTGATGGTGCAGTGTATATGAATTCATTCATATCTTTTCCCCTTTGTCCGAAACAGACATTTTTCTGCCCACTGGTTTCCTGGTTAGCCATTCTGAATATTTTCAGGCAAGGGGTTTTTTTTTGTTTGTTTATTTGTTTTTTTTTTAAATTCCGACATTGATATCAAATTCTTGATATCAATTCCAATGTTGATGCCAAATTTCAGGAAGTAGTTTCATGCTGTACTCGGCATTGAGGCCATAAAGATTTCTATCAATTCCAATGTTGATGCCAAATTTCAGGAAGTAGTTTCATACTGCACTCGGCATTGAGGCCATAAGGATTTCAGCATCGTCTTCTATTACCATGCCAAACCAGCCATTGATCAGTGTTTTATATATATAAACTGCCAGTAATTTCGTCCCTCTTTTCTTCTTTTTCTTCTTCTTTTCCCTCAGTTCCAAAGCTGTAGGGGACCCCACCTGAGACGGAGTGGCATCTCGTGTCGTTCCGTCATGCGATCGAGTTTACCGAAGATTGGCCTCGTCGTTCCGTCATGCGACCGAGTTTACCGAAGATTGCCCTCGTCGCTCCGTCATGCGACCGAGTTTACCGTAGATTGGCCTCGTCGTTCCGTCATGCGACCGAGTTTACCGAAGATTGGCCTCGTCGTTCCGTCATGCGACCGAGTTTACCGAAGATTGGCCACGTCGTTCCGTCATGCGACCGAGTTTACCGAAGATTGGCCTCCCGACTGCTCAAAGTTGGGGGGGCGCATCCACTCCTTGTAGGTTGCTCGCTCCTCCGCGGAAAGAGTCGTGTCCTGTGGGTGGGTGGGTCTCTCTCTCTCTCTCTCTCTCTCTCTCTCTCTCTCTCTCTCTCTCTCTCTCTCTCTCTCTCTCTCAAAGAGCCAGAGGGTCGGGTCGGATTGGGTCGTGTCCGGTCGGGTCGTGTCGTTTCGGGACGTGTTGGGTCGTGTCTTGTCGGGTCGGGTCGTTTCGGGTCGGGACGTGTTGGATCAGGTCTGTTCGGGTCGGATCGGGTCAGGTCGGGTCAGCCACGTCACGCCCAGCTGTGCAGGGGCCTCGGTGGGGGGACTACTAGGAGAGAGGGGGGGTAAGTAGTTCCTAGCAATTTAGCGTAGTGTTCTCATAGCGGCGGTAATTACCGCGGCCTAATTAGCGAGTTTAATTACCCCAGCAGCCAAGGAAGATTGGAGCAATTTGAGATTTTCCTCATATTTGCTCCCTCCTGCGCTAGCATCACTCTGTGTAACTATGTGAATAAATACATGATTGAAAATGGTATTGAGGTAGGACACAGAGCTTATATATATATATATATATATATATATATATATATATATATATATATATATATATATATATATATATATATCTTTCTTTTCTTTCATACTATTCGCCATTTCCCGCATTAGCGAGGTAGCGTTGAGAACAGAGGACTGGGCCCTTGAGGGAATATCCTCACCTGGGCCCCTTCTCTGTTCCCTCTTTTGGAAAATTAAAAAAAAAAGTGAGAGGGGAGGATTTCCAGCCCCCCGCTCCCACATATATATATATATATATGCTATCCCTGGGGATAGGGGAGAAAGAATGCTTCCCACGTATTCCCTGCGTGTCGTAGAAGGCGACTAAAAGGGGAGGGAGCTGGGGGCTGCTGGAAATCCTCCCCTCTCGTTTTTAATTTTTCCAAATGAAGGAAGAGAGAAGGGGTCAAAGTGAGGATATTACCTCAAAGGCTCAGTCCTCTGTTCTAAATGCTACCTCGCTAACGCGGGAAATGGCGAATAGTGTGAAAAAGAAGAAGAAAGAAAAAAAAAAAGAAATATATATATATACATATATATATATATATATATATATATATATATATATATATATATATATATATATATATATATATAGACCAGTTCTTGATATTACGACTCGAAATTATGAAAGAAATTTTGGTCGTCCTGAAACTCTCTTGAGCTCCCTCATTAGCATACTGGGAACTTCCTGCATAAACTGTCGCGCATGGAGAAGCCTCTGTAACTACCTGTAACTACCAATTCGCCCATTTGATCACCAGAATTATCCAACGTCGTATGTTTACACACCCGTTGCTTATAGTGTTCGTTCTTCTTGTTTTATTTTTCATGTCAAATGAAGAGGGGGTTGTTTTTTTAGGGGGGTGAAGGGTTGTGATATATTTCTACCAAAGGTTGTGACAATGTGATTATGGTCCATATTGATGAGCAGCGTAGGAGCTGTGAGGTGATATAAATCTTCACGTACGTCATCCGTGAAAATGTTAGACATTTCTTGTATTTTTTTCAATATCTGGGTATGAAAAAGATAGATGAATGTGGATGTGGTTATATAATTGTGCTGTACGAAGAGGGTTTATATATATGATTTTTTTTTACACGTGTGGGAAGAGGGGGGCCACGTCTGTTGAAAGTTTTTCTTTTCATATTATTGTTACTGTGTGAATGTTGTCTGCATTCACTATTTTCATCCTTCATTTCATTCCATTCAGTTACCACTCAAAAAGGACTTCCTGACTTGTTTACCAAATGGCGTCCTAGCTTCGTCTCTTCGGTGTATACCAACTGACTGTTGTATTTCTCTCTTGTGTCTCCCCTGATGATGTGATTATAACACGAAAGTGCACTTGGGAACTTATCGTGTTTCATTTCCCAAGGGACTCATAGGAATTATATATATATATATATATATATATATATATATATATATATATATATATATATATATATATATATATATATCCTATAAGTTTTATTCATTGGCTCTCCCTTATCAATCAAACAGAAACGTAGTTTTACGATCATAAATGAAATGTGGCGAACCAATGAGAATATTTTGGCATAATAGGGTATTCAGGAGTGTCACATGAACGAACTTTTCGGCCTGATTTATGACGTGTTCGATCACTTGTCGAAATACATCGTACGGCCTCTCTTAAATATAGTGACATTTAACATGTTTGTTTATCTTCATTGTCATAAACACTAGAATGAAAAGCGATTCTTTTATGGATCCGATGAATATATGTATATATATATATATATATATATATATATATATATATATATATATATATATATATATATATATATATATGCCGCTCGGATCATACATTTCTTTTTTCATGGCGATGGAT
>NC_092276.1:540000-542500 GCF_036320965.1 Panulirus ornatus
CTCTAATTATGGTAATAGAGCTAGAACGAGAATAGACCAATATACACCATATGTTTCCCCCCACCCACCACACCCTTTCCTTGTAGGTGGGGCAAAAAATGGAAATGATATATAGATCCCTCCATTGTTATAGAAGGGTTGGTTTGTGGTGGTTGCAGATAAGATAAGGTGGTGGTTGTAGATAAGATAAGGTGGTGGTTGTAGATAAGATAAGGTGGGGGTTGTAGATAAGATAAGGTGGGGGTTGTAGATAAGATAAGGTGGTGGTTGCAGATAAGATAAGTTGGTGGTTGTAGATAAGATAAGGTGGTGGTTGTAGATAAGATAAGTTGGTGGTTGTAGATAAGATAAGGTGGTGGTTGTAGATTAGATAAGGTGGTGGTTGTAGATAAGATAAGGTGGTGGTTATAGATAAGATAAGGTGTTGGTTTCAAGGGGAGAGGGAGGGAGGGGGTTTTTTGTGGTGGAAATAGATGTACATAGAGTGGTAGAGGTTGTGGAAGTGGTGATGGGTGGTGATGGGTGATGTCGCCTTTCCCCTTGGTTTAATGGTAGGGATGGAGTAGGTAGGGAGATGGGGGAATGGGGATATATGGTGGGGTTTTGTGTGGCACTCGAGGGTGAGTGGTAGATATGGTGGGGTTTTGTGTGGCACTCGAATGTGAGTGGTAGATATGGTGGGGTTTTGTGTGGCACTCGAGGGTGAGTGGTAGATATGGTGGGGTTTTGTGTGGCACTCGAGGGTGAGTGGTAGATATGGTGGGGTTTTGTGTGGCACTCGAGGGTGAGTGGTAGGTATGGTAGGTCTTATGGTGCTTGAGGGTTAGTGGTAGATATACATGATGTATGTCTGTCCTCATCCTATCATCACATTCATGGAGTAATCACCTGCATATGGAGCTGTGGGATTCGAACCCCGGGCCGACACTGAGGCTCACCAACTCCCACCCACCCACTGTGCGCCAGTTCACGGGGGCAACCCACACCCACGACCCCTTCCCTCAGACCTGCATCCCCCCAAACTATCGCTCTCGAAGACCTCGGTCCACTGGGCTGTTTGGGCCAGCCGATGGTTTCAGTACCAGGGGCGTGCCTCCCCGAAGAGACTCGGGATTCGCCCAGGACATGAAGGGCCATTTGCCCGTCATCCACGAATCTCCCGCTTCAAGGAAGCCATTATTCTAAGGGAGACAAGGGGCCAGTGCGTGGTGTAAGAGAGAGAGAGAGAGAGAGAGAGAGAGAGAGAGAGAGAGAGAGAGAATGCCGCAGCAGTAAACTGGAGCGTATACCAAGAGCTCTCCCTCCTCCTGAAGAGTGAAGAGATGTGTGGCTCGTGACAGTGTTGGGGTTCGAAGCCTCTGCGTCGAAAGCGGATTGGAACACACACCCCACACACACACACACACACTACCCCACCCACCCCTTCCTTCCTTCTTCAAGTCGCCAATAGACCCTTCTAAACGTGAGATTAGATCCCTTGAACTCGCTCTCAAGCTTGGCTTAGGAAAGTATGTTTATTTCATCTATATTTTTTGTTTTTTCTTCCCACGAAATGAAAGATTATGATCGGGTTGGGGGAGGAATGTTAGTGGGAATTCGCCTTTAAAGGGACACAGATTCCTGGAAGTGGTGAGGGTTGGCAACTACCACCATGCGGTTGCCAAGTTGTTGGTAGATTCCTTTTTTTTTTCAGAGAACAGTTCAAGACTCATAAGGACATGTGGCAATCAGTCATGCGTCATGGATGAAAACGTTTATTTTCCATACTAACAAAAACAAAAAAAGGCGGGTGGAACTGGAAACGTTTGTGGCCGACACATGGCTATAACGTAAACCAACGTTTGCAGAATCATTAATGGATTATCTACACTGTTCTATACATTAAAGCAAAACAATTTCTATCGGAGATTGCCACGCTAATCCCGTCCTTCCACCCCATCTAACTTTATATACCACACGTTGGTAAATCGCTACATTCGTAAACATCGTCCAATTCAACGGGGTTGTATCGTTTCGTAAACCTTCGTTCTGCGAGGCAGAACTCCTCTTTATTGAACCTTTATATATATATATATATATATATATATATATATATATATATATATATATATTCCTAGGAGTCCACGGGGAAAATGGAACACGGTAAGTTCCCAAGTGCACTTTCGTGTGATAATCACATCATCAGGGGATATATATATATATATATATATATATATATATATATATATATATATATATATATATATATATATGCATGGGTAAATTAGAATTATTTATCGGGTACGAAAAAATTAAGCCTTTTACTGCAGCAAAGAGTGGGAGTGGAGAGGTGTGTGGGATATTCTCAAATATTACAAAAAGATAAAGAATATCTCCATGAATCTCTCATTACGATTAACTAGAACATAACCATGATGGTGATGTGTTAATCCCTTAAAACTCTGGGTAGTTATATGGCCTAAATTTAGGCCCATCAAGTACCAGGGGCATTTAAAGGCTT
>NC_092276.1:547500-572500 GCF_036320965.1 Panulirus ornatus
ATCACTTAGATTTTGAGATGATGTATATTTCGAACGAGGTTTTGCTACCATATTGGCAATCACTGCAGTGCAATTACTCCTTACGTCCAGTCTGTCTGTCTTCCTCAGCTATCTCGAAGTATATATTGTGATATTCAAAGGAATATTATTGGTTGTGAAAAGCTGCGTGTGTGTATATACACATTCTGCTCAAAGCACAAGACGACTAGGTATTTGGGGGTGTGTGGAGAACAGGATGGGAATTTCGCCCACACAGGGACTCGTAGGGACGAGGGAGAGAAGGCTTTCGTCTTCCCTTGCCTTGAACTCTAAAGGGGTACGTATTACAGCGTCTCCGTGGGCCTGGGAGACAAGGGCTTATCTGTGTTCCTCTCTCAGCCTGGTTTGTGTCCAGGGAAGGGAGTCCGGAGCGGAGGAAGGCAGATAGAATAGCGAGGGAGCTTTTTATACGTCCTAGTGTCATGCACTCTAAAAGAGGCAGACGAGCTGATGCCTTTGACTCGTGTATGTTGCTGAAGTTCCTGTATGTTCTAGGAAGTGTTATGCTATGTTCTGGTTCACCAGTAGAAAAGTTCTGCTGTTCTATTCGTGTCTGTAACTTCGGCTTTAGTGTTGTGTCTCCGTAAGTTCTTCATTGTTCCGTCTCTACCTTCATTAACTTGGAATTCGGAATGACATATCTCTCTTGCATCAGTAACTTCGTCGTGAACCCAGAGGTTTTCTGTGGTCTTGTTTCCCCCCCCTACGTAACTGTCCTTCAGTAGGGCTTAGAGCGTTATAGACCATCAGGTCTTAAGTCTCATGGATTCCAGTTGTTCTCTGACGAGAGATGTTCAGTTGGGATCGAGTACCATCATACGATGCTCTGTTCTTGTGCAACCTGGTCCCGATCTTCTCCTCACCTCCGAGTAAGACGTGGAGTTAAGCTAGTTCGACTTCGTTTACCTCTCTCCGCTTATAGTCCTTAGATGAACATCACCGTGTGTTCCCTTTGAGGAAGCCTTAGAAGTAATGATCATTTCCGTGGTAGACGTGATTAATAAGGCCTCTGTTATCTCCAGTATTCTCATCTGGAAAAAAGATTTCGGAAATGGACGGGGGAGGAGAGTTTTTTTTTTCTAACTCAAAACACAAACATCATAAATAAAACATTTTTCTCAGACGCTACAATCTGCATCCTTAATATGTGTGAATACGGCGTGGCGTGCAACTCTAGTGGATTGCGTCCGGGGGAAAGGAAAAACAATATGCATAAAATGCAGACTTTGGGAAGGGAAAGGGTGGGGGTGTGGGTGGGTGGTGGTGGTGGAAGAAGAAGAAGAAGACGTGCCTGGGAAATCAATATTCAAAGTGTCTCTCCAATTGTCAGAACAGAAATAGACTCATTCTTTAGAAGGAGGAGCGAATTTCACTTAAAACCTTCCCGTCGTATATACACAGAAAGAGAGAGAGAGAGAGAGAGCTCAAGGGCGTAGCTGATTCATCCTGAGGAGGCATTTGTATGCGTGTGTGTTTGCGAGACAAAACTTTATTCCTTTGAGCTCCCCCTCCCGAACTGCATGCCGATGAAGAACATTTCCCTCGAAATGACGTCCATGGAGCTGTAGCCTAAGAGAATATCAAAAAAAAAGGTGTCCTTTTTTTATATATATTTCTTATTAATAGGTTCTCTCGACGTGAGTTCGCTCGATAAACTTTTTACGCTAACTCAGACCAAGTTACGGTCACCGTTTAGCGGTGTCCTTAAAGCACAGAGCGAGCTCCCGTGCCAAGAGGGGACCTCTAAAGGAGGATCCTTTTAAAGAGGGATCAATGGTATGGCTTCGCGACGCGTCACTGAGGGCTCGGTGTCACAGGGGAAAACTCAAGCGGGCGCAGCCAGCCAGCCACCCAGGTCGTCCCCCCCACCTTCAGGAGTCGACCCTCATCAGCTACAGTTCTGAGGGACTTTGGGTGATCAAGTCGAGCAAGCCCGTTAGGAATCGACGTCGACCCTGGACGAAAGTTACAAGGAGTCGACTTATACCACCCCCCTTCCCCTCCAAAAAGACCAGAAGAAGAGGGAAAGGCTGAGTTAGGTTCGCCAAAGAGTCGACTGTGTACCTCAAGACACAGGAAGGGGGAGAGGGGGAGCCAAGTTAGGTCTTCTGAGAAGAAAAGCACTTTCAAGTTAGGTCCTCCAGATGCCGCCGTCGCCTCACAACGAAGAGAAGATGAAGAGGAGGACGCGTTAAGACTTGGTGGTGGTGTGTAGGACGGGGGAACCATGTCGGACGGATGTTATTACCCTGAGAACCACAGTTTCCCTCAGGCATTATGACTGTAATAGCCGAGGAGCGAGGTCGTCCACAGTGCGAGATAGCCGAGGAGCGAGGTCGTCCACAGTGCGAGATAGCCGAGGAGCGAGGTCGTCCACAGTGCGAGATAGCCGAGGAGCGAGGTCGTCCACAGTGCGAGATAGCCGAGGAGCGAGGTCGTCCACAGTGCGAGATAGCCGAGGAGCGAGGTCGTCCACAGTGCGAGATAGCCGAGGAGCGAGGTCGTCCATGGTATGATAGCCGAGGAGCGAGGTCGTCCACAGTGCGAGATAGCCGAGGAGCGAGGTCGTCCACAGTGCGAGATAGCCGAGGAGCGAGGTCGTCCATGGTATGATAGCCGAGGAGCGAGGTCGTCCACAGTGCGAGATAGCCGAGGAGCGAGGTCGTCCACAGTGCGAGATAGCCGAGGAGCGAGGTCGTCCATGGTATGATAGCCGAGGAGCGAGGTCGTCCACAGTGCGAGATAGCCGAGGAGCGAGGTCGTCCACAGTGCGAGATAGCCGAGGAGCGAGGTCGTCCACAGTGCGAGATAGCCAAGGAGCGAGGTCGCCCACAGTGCGAGATAGACGAGGAGCGAGGTCGTCCACAGTGCGAGATAGACGAGGAGCGAGGTCGTCCACAGTGCGAGATAGCCGAGGAGCGAGGTCGTCCACAGTGCGAGATAGACGAGGAGCGAGGTCCCCTCGTCTACCAGAGTTTGACCCAAGACACAGTCGGCAAGTAGGAACAGTTCATGAAGCATTTGACCTGAGGACGCGAACAAGATACCAACAGAAAAAGGTGTAAGTGCAGAATCAAGAAAAGGGATCTTGGGGCAGTTATTTGAAATCCTATAAATACGTCACCCATTTGCCATTATATCCGGAGAATCGAACCCTGGTCCATCATATGTGTGGCAGCCAGGCAGCCTAACCCCCTGGGCTACTGTGAGCTTAAGTAGAGAACTGAATCAAGAATGGCTCACTGAGACCATGTTGTTCGAAGCTCAATTGTAGTCTAAGGGTTAATTACCTGGCGACAATACAGATGACCCGGGGTTCGATTCTTGGAGTGTAGTAGCTAATAGTTTACAGCACATATGCGTACATGTCTGAGATGCGTATGTATGTGCTTTTATGTATCTGTGAATGTGTAATGTAATTACATTTTCCGCCAGAGGCCTTGATATAACGTGAAAATAGATCGGGCAACACTGGGGAGGGTGTGGGATTGCGCCCGTCACGGAAGCTCCTTCGGGAGGCGAAGGACTGGACCCTCGTCCTCCTGCCTGTCCTCAAGAGACAGTCGCACTACCCCATGTACGAGGAGGCAAAGGCTGACCCACCTCCCACTCACCACACCCCCTGGCGGCGTCGAGGGAGCGGAGTTCTCGATGGCGTGGGGGAGGGCGCAGGAATAATAGACTCCGCGACGAAATGTTTTCGTTCCCGCTGCGGCAACATTCGTACAACAGGGGAGAAGTTGTTGTACTTGACACCGCCTCGAAGTCTCGCGAAGGTTTTGTGTATTTTAGGAGAGGGAGCCATGTTTTTCGACACCCCCAAACCCACCTCCTCCTCCTCCACACACCCACCCGCCGCAGAAATGTATATACTCTCCTCTTTTCCCGTTGGCAGTAATATATATACAAGCTCGTGTGCAAGCGATTGTACCTCGAATGAGGCGAATATGACTTTTCGCTCGAAGAAGGATTGTTAATCTATGGAACGATTTGCCGAGTCGAGTGGTTGAAAGCAGTGCTGTAGATACGTTTAAGAATAGACTTGATACATCGCTTGAGATCCACGGTTTTCATTAATTGCCAAAAAATGGCAATTTGCCGGTTTTTCTCTTCGGATTAATTGAAGCCTTTGAACTTTTACCACACTATTCTGTGAGTCTCCGATTTCTATGAGTTTCTGATATCCTCCACTGTCACAAAGAGCCTGGAAAGGACGCGGTGGTCTGCTGCTGTTTGAATTTCTTTGTATCCCTTTGTATTCACCTTGTTATCTCGTCCTTCAGTCTATATACGCTGGGGAAAATTGTGGCCGTTCCTGCCTTTCCCCCGGGACAGATAACTCCACCATAGACCAGGAGGTCGTCTGTTTTGGCTCCTCAGTCCCGTCAGATTCACCCGGGGGGGGCGTCGTGTCCCGTTCGAAGCTATTATTATTACTTGGAAGGCCTCGTGTACTTGGCCAACATCTGATCTTCCTTTCTATTGCTTCCAGGTCTTAGAAATATGTTCGTTCTTTCTGGATGTAGGAAACTAAAGTTTGTGGAAGGGAGTGATTGAAAACAACTGAAGGGTCTCCAGTGTTCATACGAGGACCGATATCTATATCTACCTATCTATTTATCTATCTGTCTATCTATCTTTCTATCTATCTCGGACGCCGTGGCACCTGCATCCTCGCTGTATGAAGACAGTACGACACGCAAGGCAGGGTCCTCCCGAAGCGTCAGGGGAGGAAGATATACGCACTAGCACAGAACTGCAAAAGGAGAGATGGACCACATATCAGTGGTCAGAATATCTATCCCTCCTCTCCACCATTGTCGGAACGGAAAATGGAATCATCCTTTTAAGGAGGAGGAGTTTTGGAATGTTCATTGAAACATTCCGTTGTATACGCGGCCCAGAGTGAGGCTTCCTCCTCTTCTTCCTGGTGGTGAGAGAGAGTGAGGGTGAGTGGGGAGGGAAAGAGTATTTTGTATGCGAGTGTGTTGGTGCGAGACAAGACTTTGTTTTCCCTCCCTCTCTCTCTCTCTCTCTCTCTCTCTCTCTCTCTCTCTCTCTCTCTCTCTCTCTCTCTCTCTAAAACTTCGTGACGTGAACTCGCCCACTCACCCACTCACTCACTCACTCGATCAATGTTTATGTTAATTCAGGCCAAAGTTGCGGTTCAGCTTAGCCGTGCCTTCAAGACAGACAGACAGACAGACAGACAGACAGACAGACAGGGTTCCGCTGCCCTTCTACTGTGCCAGGATGATCAACAAGGGGGGGGGGGGGGAGTTGTCCTTTAGGGATTAATCAATGGTCAGACATAGTGTCCCTAGGGATTAATCAATGGTCAGACATAGTGTCTCTGGGGATTAATCAATGGTCATAATGTCCCTGGGTATTAATCCATGGTCAGACATAGTGTCCCTAAGGATTAATCAGTGGTCAGAGAAAGTGTCCTTGGGGATTAACCAATGCTCAGACAGTGCCCCTCTGGGGATTAATCAGTAGTCAGACATAGGTATGTTTCGTCGAGCTTGGAGGGAGAGGGAAGTGGGTGAGGGAGAGGATCAATTTAGGTTCCCGTCCCCCTTACCCTTGGGAGTTGACTTCGACTCTCGGGACTGAAGGAAGAGGACCAACGAGCCACGTGGTGAGGGCCAGGCACCTGGTCACGACGGGCCGCGTGGTGAGGGCCTGGCACGCACCTGGTCACAACGGGCCACGTGGTGAGGGCCTGGCACCTCCCTGGTCACGACGGGCCCCGTGGTGAGGGCCAGGCACCTCCCTGGTCACGACGGGCCACGGGGTGAGGGCCAGGCACCTAACTGGTCACAACGGGCCACGTGGTGAGGGCCAGGCACCTACCTGGTTAGACGGGCCACGGGGTGAGGGCCAGGCACCTAACTGGTCACAACGGGCCACGTGGTGAGGGCCAGGCACGCACCTGGTCACTACGGGCCGCGGGGTGAGGGCCAGGCACCTGGTCATACAGGTACTGGGTTTTGAGACGTGTCAGCGAGACATGAAGGGTTGCAAGCCAATTTTTGTGGTTGATGTAGATGAGGCAGCTCAAAAAAAAAAAAAATAGTGAGGCAACTCAAAAGAAAAAACTTTTATGCTCAAATAGGATCAATAAGAAAACGTGTGCTGGGGAGGAGGATGAGGAGAAAAAGAAAATGTCTCAAGGGTTTATTCTCAATAAGAAATAAAGTAATTATGTAAATGCTCGCTGAAAAAAAGAGAAGATAATTGAAAGGCTGGTTCCGAGTCTAAAAATCATTCATTTGAGGATGTGTTGGAAATGGACGAAAAGAGGGAGGGACCAGTGAATGGGCCTGGAGTTTATTCAGGAAAATGTTTTCAGAGGGGAAAAAAAAAAGAATTATACTTAAAGAATTTCCAAGAGGGGAAAAAAAAATGTATATTTTCGCAGTGGTGATGACATCAGTGGAAGTTTGCCACCAAAGCAATACGCCAGTGGTCCACTATTGGTCCACTGGGAAATGATTGGAAAAGATACGGATGGAAACTCACAGTTCATAATATGGGTCAGGGATATCTCCTTAATGACCCTCAGACGTTCATTAGAAACTTAATTGATAGTCCAAAATGCAGTTAATTAATAGTCCATAATGTAATTGATTGATAGTCTATGAAGTTTATTTAATTAATAGTCCATAATGTAGTTAGCTGATAGTCCATAATGTAGTTAATTGATAGTCCATAATGTAATTGATTGATAGTGTATGATGTAATTAATCAATAGTCCATAATACAATTAATTAATGCCTCATAATGTAATTAATTGAAATACAAATTATGTTTGCATTACTACACCAGCGAGACAGGGAGAGAACCAAGTTCAGATATGCAAATGAATATGGAGAAAACGCTGCCCAAACATTTGCTTTCCAGATGATTAAAAAGAATCATTATATATTTTTTTTTTCAGCTGCGAGGGAAATAATCTCGAAAAAATAGTAATGATGTCGGCAGTTTCAGAATCATTGAAAGAAAAAGATTAAAGAAATGTTTTCAAGGGATGTATGATTATTTCGATCAGAAATGATCATGGCATCGGGGGTTGAGAAAGAGAGTAATCAAATGGAAAGGATTGATCAACCAGTTCTGTTCCGTTGACGCGTTTCTGAGCCACGGTTGCAAATCGAGGAGGGAAAAACATCCCTCCCTCCTCACCATCACCCTCCTCCTCCTCTTTCACACAGGGGTACACCATTCCCCCTATGGCAGGAAAGACGAGGTTGACCCTGAAGATCGAAGGCTGGAATACTCCCCTGTGTTGTCCCAGTGACTGGCTGGGAGGCAGAGAGGGACATTTGGGATGTTTGAGGGAGCGCACACTGGCAGAGAGGGACATTTGGGATGTGTGAGGGAGCGCACACTGGCAGAGAGGGACATTTGGGATGTTTGAGGGAGCGCACACTGCAGGCACTCGAGCAAATAGTCGAAGTGGGAGTTCGCTGTCTTTCGTAGGGTTGTCAGACACCCGCACACACACACCCACCCGCACTCCGGCGCTACTCCTGCTGCTCCTCCTCCTCCTCCTCCTCCTATTCGTCCTCCTCCTCCTCCTCCTCCTATTCGTCCTCCTCCTATTCGTCCTCCTCCTCCTATTCCTCCTCTTCCTCTCCTCCTCCCCTCCATTCGGTTGCTGGGGGATGGCCAGAAGGTATTGCTTGGGAGAAAAGCAGAGGATGCTATACACACAAATTATCTCTTATCTTACCCATATGGGTGGCTGATCGCTTGGGGGGAAACTCATCCCTTCAGAGGAGTAACTGGACTTTTTGTCATACGTGTGACAGATTGTAATATATTTTTTTTTAGGGGGAGGGTTTTTTGGTGGTGGGTTTGATTGCCTAACAAAAATGAGAAGGAATGAGAAGGACGTGATGAATCCATTGTATGGCTGTGGTGTTTGAGTTACGCGCTTGAATAGAACATCTGACCGAGTACAAAAATGAGTAAACAGCAGAAAATGAATAGCGTGCCGTCGTGAAATGATGTATTTTGCCGCTCATTAAATGAATAGAATCGTGTGATGAATGAAAATGAATGACGTTTTTCACACCCTGTTATCCTATATGTCCACCGGCGTATATATATCTTCTTTTTTTTTTCAACAAATGAATGACACTGCGAGTACACATGACCTGACCCGGGTGATTGCGATTGAAGAGTACCACTTTAATTGGACGAAATGTGTTGATGAACTGGCCTGGTGACTGTGGTATAAACAACTACTTCACGTGAGAACGAATTACGTGGTGGATTAAGCTCTGGCGTTCGATACAGCGAGGCGAGTGCTCAAGAATGTGAAGCAGTGGTCGAGACTGCTTTGAAATGGCTCTCAGTATTCCAAAGAAACCTCGGGAGATTCGAATCGTTGCCGGTGAAGCAGTGAACCGTCGAAACTATACACTTTGGCCACCGAATTACTGTAAAATGATAATGAACGTAATGATTATTAGATTAGGAGAATGTAGTCTGACTGTTATATATATACGTGTGTGTGTGTGTGTGTGTGTGTGTGTGTGTGTGGTTCAAATCGCAGTTCAGTAGTTCATACAATATTATCTAACATGTAACTTTTCTAAACCTGTGGCACGACATGTTTCGTGGAGACAATTCACCTCATCAGGTACCAACAGATCGTAAAGTTTTCTTTTTCAAATCCCGACACCCACCGCACACACACACACACACACACACACACACACACACAAAAGTCCCGTCCTTTCCTGGGCTAGAATGTGTGGTGGTGTGTGGTGTGGTGGTGTGTGTGTGGTGTGGTGGTGTGTGGTGTGGTGGTGTGGTGGTGGTGGTGTGTGGTGTGGTGGTGGTGTGTGGTGTGGTGTGGTGGTGTGTGGTGTGGTGGTGGTGTGTGGTGTGGTGTGGTGTGGTGGTGTGTGGTGTGGTGGTGGTGTGTGGTGTGGTGTGGTGTGGTGGTGTGTGGTGTGGTGGTGGTGTGTGGTGTGGTGTGGTGTGGTGGTGTGGTGGTGTGTGGTGGTGGTGGTGTGTGGTGTGGTGGTGGTGTGTGGTGTGGTGGTGTGGTGGTGGTGTGTGGTGTGGTGTGGTGTGGTGGTGTGGTGGTGTGTGGTGGTGGTGGTGTGTGGTGGTGGTGGTGTGTGGTGTGGTGGTGGTGTGTGGTGTGTGGTGGTGGTGGTGTGTGGTGTGGTGGTGGTGTGTGGTGTGGTGTGGTGGTGTGTGGTGTGGTGGTGGTGTGTGGTGTGGTGTGGTGTGGTGGTGTGTGGTGTGGTGGTGGTGTGTGGTGTGGTGTGGTGTGGTGGTGTGTGGTGTGGTGGTGGTGTGTGGTGTGGTGTGGTGTGGTGGTGTGTGGTGTGGTGGTGGTGTGTGGTGTGGTGTGGTGTGGTGGTGTGGTGGTGTGTGGTGGTGGTGGTGTGTGGTGTGGTGGTGGTGTGTGGTGTGGTGGTGTGGTGGTGGTGTGTGGTGTGGTGTGGTGTGGTGGTGTGGTGGTGTGTGGTGGTGGTGGTGTGTGGTGGTGGTGGTGTGTGGTGTGGTGGTGGTGTGGTGGTGTGTGGTGGTGGTGGTGTGTGGTGTGGTGGTGGTGTGTGGTGTGGTGGTGGTGTGTGGTGTGGTGGTGTGGTGGTGGTGTGGTGGTGTGTGGTGGTTGGTGGTGGGGTTTTTAACCCTCGTGAAGTGTTGGCACCTGATGATGATGAGGGGGGGGGGACTGTCTCCGTGAAACATGTCGTGCCACATGTGTAGAAAAGTTGCATGTTAGATGCTATTATATGAACCACTGAATTGCGATTTCAACCACACACACACACACACACACACACACACACACACACAGAGAGAGAGAGAGAGAGAGAGAGAGAGAGAGAGAGAGAGAGAGAGAGAGAGAGTCCACGATGTAATGAAACACAAAAAGTTCCCAAGTGCACTTTCGTGTAATAATCACATCATCAGGGGAGATACAAGATAGAAATATAACAGTCAGTTGATATATAACGAAGAGACATAGCTAGGAGGCCATTTGGTATGTATATATATATATATATATATATATATATATATATATATATATATATATATATATATATATATATACACCATTATACCGCGTAAAATCAAAAGGCTATATAGGACAAGTCTAATTACCATGCAGCCGCTGGTCAACACAATGGCATAATTACACGACACACACACACACACACACACACACACACACACACACACACACACACACACACACAACAAACCACGTCGCTCGCCCGGAAAATCCTGACACGCTCATTGGAGGGAATATTCACACGTCCGTCATAATCATTTATAGCGATAGTTAGGACGCCAGTATTGTGCCCGGTTTACACCCGAAAATATAATCAGCTTGGAAAATAAAAACAATTCCATTCAAAGTGATATATATATATATATATATATATATATATATATATATATATATATATATATGTTCAGGCCCCGATCACATATATATATATATATATATATATATATATATATATATATATATATATATATATATATATATATATATATATATTTCTTTTCTTTCATACTATTCGCCATTGCCCGCATTAGCGAGGTAGCGTTAACAACAGAGGACTGGGCCTTAGAGGGAATATCCTCACCTGGATCTTAAGACTAATTCTGCCCAATTTTTACATGTCTGTCTGTCCATCCGTCCGTCTCTCCGTCTGTCCGTCTGTACACAGACGCGTCCTTTTGTCGTTCTTGATACCAGTGTAATATATATATATATTTTTTTGTCTTTTATTTTTCTATCCCTCTCGTTTTTTCCCACCCCTGAAATCCGTCGCCGATCAGGAGTCCAAGGGGATGAGTTGCGGGTGTGTGATGGACACCACACGGGGCCCCCGAAGGAGTATTCCCCCAACCCCCGAAGTTTTACCGACTGAGATAAACAAGTTTTCTCCCGGGCCCCCCAGAGACGACACCACCCCCCCAGAGACGACACCCCCCCCAGAGACGACACCACCCCCCCAGAGACGAGACAACCCCCCCCAGAGACAACCCCAGACTCCCAGACCCACACACTCACACACACACCAGAAGGAAGCGATTGTGTGACTTTCCTTGACTTTCGACAGAAGACCAGGGGGCTTTGGGGGTGGGGCGGGGTGGGGGGGGTTTAAGAAGGGCCCCTGACGTCCCCGACACCACCGACCCCCCTCAAAGCTCACGTCCTGGCCAAGCCGGTGGCCAGAGGGACGGGGCCAAAGTCAGGGATGGCCATTCAAGTCCCCGCTTGAGGAGGGGCGGGGCGGGGCGGGGCGGGGCGGAGAGGACACCCCTGACACGGGGACGAGGCTAACGGTGAGGTAAAGACCGGGTGGGAACCAGTGAGAGAGAGAGAGAGAGAGAGAGAGAGAGAGAGAGAGAGAGAGAGAGAGAGAGAGAGTTACTATCCTTCATTCTCATTGGTTCATGGTTCCTCCCCGGTTCTCGGTTCTCCCTGGTCTTCGTCCTCTCTGGTCCTTGATTCTCCCTGGTCTTCGCCCTCCCTGGTCCTTGGTTCTCCATGGTCTTCGTCCTCCCTGGTCCTTGGGTCCCTCCTGGCCTTCGTCCTCTCTGGTCCTTGGTTCTCCATGGTCTTCGTCCTCCCTGGTCTTCGTCCTCTCTTGTCCTTGGTTCTCCCTGGTCTTCGTCCTCCCTGGTCCTTGGTTCCCCCTTGGTCTCTGGTTCTCCCTGGTTCTGCCCCCGTCCATTCCTCACGGTTCTTACCCCCTTGGTCTCTGGTTCTCCCTGGTCTTCGTCCTCCCTGGTCCTTGGTTCCCTCTTGGTCTCTGGTTCTCCCTGGTTCTACCCCGTGCAGTCCTCACGGTTCTGACACAGTCCTGGCGTTCAGTGAACCTCTGTTGGTCTTCTCCCCCTCCTCCTCCTTTTTTTTGCCACCCTGTCACCAAGGGGGGGGGAGGGGGGAGGAGGTGGTGTTTAAAAGGAAGGAAGAAAAAAGTATTGATGGTCCACTTGCGTTTAACTGAACCAAACTTTCCCCTCTCTCTCTCTCTCTCTCTCTCTCTCTCTCTCTCTCTCTCTCTCTCTCTCTCTCTCTCTCTCTCTCTCACTAAGAGAGAGGAACGAGAGGGAATTTTTTTTTTTTTCTTTTTTTGCGAACCACGTCCAGCTCCTCCAGGCAGTGGTGCTGACCATGCAAGCGCTGCATGTTGGCATTGTAAACAAGAGGGTTTTTTTTTTATTTTCTCTTACTCCCTAACTCCTCTACTGGTTCGAGCCCCAGACATCCCCACCCCCAGAAAAAAAAGAATGTAACACTTGGTTGAATCTCTCGCATATACCCAGGATAGATGCACTTAGCTTTTGGTATATATGTATAGATAGATAGATAGATGGAAAGATAGATAGATAAATAGATAGATAGATAGATAGATAGATAGATAGATAAATAGACAGAGATAGATATATAGAAAGATAGATAGATAGATAGATAGATAGATAGACTTGAAGCAAAATATGACTGTCCCTTCGATGCGTGTACCCGGGTTTCGATCGAGTGGTTTGCGTTTGGACCAGGTGAGGCGTGTGTTGTGGCTGGCCAGAAGGATCGTTAGAGAAGGGAGTCATTTCTGGTAATGTGAGTTAGTACGGCATCAGTTTTTACCCAAGAGTCGAACCCAGGCTGCCGGGGAACCGCAGGCGGTCCGTGTACCACTTTGCAACGTCACTTTGGGATCAGATGGCGGGCGGCCTGTTTCCCCCCCGCACTACATGCCCACAGTAATCATCGGTCGTGACCCTGGGGCTGTTGAGAGCAAGGTCCAAAGAGACTGGTTTTCGTCCCATCGATGGCTCACCGGTGAGCCAACCGCTTGCTATTCCCCGCAGCCTGCCCTTCGACTCTCCCTGGCGCGCAATGGTAAAAAAAAAAACAAAAAAAGAAAAAAATTCTTTAAAGATACGTATGCGTTAGAAACACAGATTCAGGACTGAAATGTCAGGGGGATTTGATATTTCGGAGAGAAAACGGGAAAAAAAGAGAATAAGGAAAACGGATGCTCTGAGATATGAAAAGTCGATCAGATTGACAGATGATCCCACAATGTCCGTCTCCATAGTGACACGAAGAGGCGAAGACATATTGGATTACTTGTTGATGATTGTCTGTGTACAACGATACCAGGCTCAGGGTACGATGTCGACGTAGGATAACGCTGCTGTAAGATATCGTATGCTTACATCTCTCCCGTACACACGAGTGTATATATATATGTATATATTCCTATGAGTCCACGGGGAAATGAAACACGATAAGTTCCCAAGTGCACTTTCGTGTAATGATCACATCATCAGGGGAGATACAGGAAAGAAATATAACAGTCAGTTGATATACAACTAAGATACGTAGCTAGGACGCCATATATATATATATATATATATATATATATATATATATATATATATATATATATATATATATATATATATATATACGTTTATTATCAAATCTTGAATTGATATCAAAGACTGAATGACTGGAATCATCGCCCTCCAATCCCATGAGAAGGGTCCTTCACCACTGGACCCCATTCCAGGACTTGATCAGGAAGGGCTCAGTCCTGGACCTGGAAGGCTGGAACGCGCGAGCCAGACCGGCCCGGACCGGACCGCCGGCCCTCTGTACCCGTAGCTCATATTCCAGCCTTCGCCTGGAACGCTGGAAGGACCCCATCTCCCCAACACACACACACACCCACACACCCAACCCCCGCCACGGCCCGCGATAACTGGCCATATGTTGCCGCAGTGAGAGAAAGAGAGAGAAAGAGAGAGAGAGAGAGAGAGACAGAGACAGAGAGAGAGAGAGAGAGAGAGAGAGAGAGAAAGAGAGACCTCTCTCTCTCTCTCTCTCTCTCTCTCTCTCTCTCTCTCTCTCTCTCTCTCTCTCTCTCTGAGAAATGCCCCGGTCGAAGTATGAGCCAGGTACGAAACATACACACACGCACACACACACACACACACACACACACACACACACACACACACAGACACACACACACACAGACACACACACACACACACACACACACACACAGTGCAGTAAAGGAGGGCGTATAGATGCCTGTCTGTTGATTGGCCGCTTCGTCATGTGTGTGGGGGGAGCCTGGCCTGGCCTGGCCTGGCCTGGCCTGGGGGTTCGCTCCGTGCCAAGCGCCCCTTCCCGACGCTGGGCTTGCCCGTCCCCATGGTGGTTATTACCCCTCTGGACCCGACAAGGTCGCGTTCGTGTCCCGAAACGGCCCAACAAGATCGCGTCCGGAAACGAGGTGATTACATATTTTTATTTCCGCGATGATTTCCCCCATATTGATCATGATCACATATCAACGCGTGGGTGTTTGAATATTTGTATATTTGAATATTGTATATTTGTATACTTGAATATTTGGATATTTGAATATTTGGATACTTGAATATTTGTATATTTGAATATTTGGATACTTGAATATTTGTATATTTGAATATTTGTATACTTGAATATTTGTACCCAGTGTGAGAGAGTGGTGGATGTGAGCGAATGATGCCTCTTTTTCCTTGTCAGTTCCCTTGGCGCTACCTCGCTGACGGAGGAAACGGCGAACATGTGTATATGTGTATGTGTGTGTTTGTTTATGTATGTGTGTTTGTATGTACGTGTGTGTGTGTGTGTGTGTGTGTGTGTGTGTTTAAAGATAGATACATAGATAGATAGATAGGTAGAGAGAGAGAGAGAGAGAGAGAGAGAGAGAGAGAGAGAGAGAGAGAGACGGAGAAACGGGACGCATGTCACTGTCTATCCTCCGGCACCAAGCCGCGTCTGTCATAAGGACGGAAATCTACATGTCGCCGCGGCCGGGGAACCGACCTAAACGTATGGGTGTCATCAGGGACGACTTAGTTTTCCCCCACGGAGCCATGACAACACTTTGTTGCCCCCACCCCCACGCGATCGGCCATGACGTCTGGAAATGGTCCGGCACGCCTTCCCTGAGAGAGAGAGAGAGAGAGAGAGAGAGAGAGAGAGAGAGAGAGAGAGAGAGAGAGGGACGGGAGAGAGAGAGAGAGATGAGAGAGAGAGAGAGAGATGAGAGAGAGAGAGAGAGAGAGAGAGAGAGAGAGAGAGAGAGAGAGAGGAGAGAGAGAGAGAAAGACGAAAACTGCATCTCTCTTCCCCCCTCCTCCTACTTTGACGTCTGAGGCAGCAGCACTGACCGTGGCCGTGTTATTTCCATAGTTATATAGCCAAGGGGAGGGGAGAGGGGGATGGGAGGGGAAGGGAAGGGAAGGGGAAGGGAAGGGGTGGAGGGGGAGAGTTTGTGACCCTCGGAGAAGGAGGGAGGAAGGGCCGGGGGGCGAGAGCGACCCTTCATACATAATGGTAGGGAGACAAAAGACTGTCGGGATCAGAGGCTAGATCTCCCGATGGAGGTTTGGAATCTCCTCTTTTGTCTTTCCCATGTCTCTCTCTCTCTCTCTCTCTCTCTCTCTCTCTCTCTCTCTCTCTCTCTCTCTCTCTCTCTCTCACACACACACACACACACACACACACACACACACATATATTATTTCTCTTTTTTCTTCTTGTAGTTTTATGTCCTTGTAATTACCTTTGATAGGTGTAGTCCAGTTTTTTTTTTATGAGTTTAAGTGTTTTTATTTTGATGAATTCAGCGAAACGAGAGAGAGAGAGAGAGAGAGAGAGAGAGAGAGAGAGAGAGAGAGAGAGAGAGAGAGAAGGTTAAGGATTCGTTGATTTCACATTATTTGCGCACCCCCTATGTCTTCGTTTTTGCATATCTAACTTTTCCTCGTTCCTTTCCCGTCTCTGTGAAAATTTTCCCCCATATATATATATATATATATATATATATATATATATATATATATATATATATATATATATATATATATTTTTTATAACATTTTATATCGATGGTTTCCTCCCCCCTTCCCCCACCCACCCCCTAAAGCTTCCCTTCGCCCCTCATATTCTTTCTTCGGACACATTTTCGAACCAGTGGTTGGTGATTTGGTTGGATGGCTCGTTGGTTATTCTTATATGTATTTTACTTTGTCGCTGTCTCCCGCGTTAGCGAGGTAGCGCAAGGAAACAGACGGAAAGAATGGCCCAACCCACCCACATACACATGTATATACATACACGTCCACACACGCAAATATACATACCTATACATCTCAACGTATACATATATATACACACACAGACATATACATATATACTCACACAGACATATACATATATACACATGTACATAATTCATACTGTCTGCCTTTATTCATTCCCATCGCCACCCCGCCACACATGGAATGACAACCCCCTCCCCCTCTGCATGTGCGCAAGGTAGCGCTAGGAAAAGACAACGAAGGCCACATTTTTTGCTTTCAGGTCCCTGCCAGCTGTGCTAGAACTGTTTTCAGACCATCCTTCGTCAGCTATAGACGAGAAATCCTTGACCACCTGCTTCATCAGGGGGGGTTTGTGGCTAAGTTCAGGGGGGGGGTTTTGTGGCTAAATGCCTCCTTAGGTTGTTAAAGACACTCGTAAAGCCGTAGACCCTCTCGTTACGTATGTGGTGGCCCACGTTGTTGATGCATGGTGGGAAGGCGTTGATGTGGAATCGAAACCGATTGTAGTAGATCCTTTTCCACCGATGGTCTGCTGTCTATTTTACGACGTCTGTAACACTCTATTACCTATGCCCGAGGCCTTCTGTTTCCTCTATACATCCGTGGAATAATCCCATCTCATAACTCGTTATCTAAACGCGTTCTTCTGTTCTACGATCTCCCCTTTAAGAACCAACGCTTTTTTTTATTTTCGAACTTATTTATGAAGGATTTTCATAAGGACGTGTTCCCTGTCTTAATCTTAGGAAATATGTTGTCAGGCCATGAATCTCACTTCCTCGATACGAAAGCTGGATTTATTTATTCCTTGGGAATTTATCGCTCTTTGGCATTCCCGGGGCGCCCCAGCGCCCCACCCTTCCATGGCTGGCATTCGAAAGCGTAGGGAAAAGGGATCATGACAGCATCATTCGTCGTCCTGTGCGAGAATCATATTTTAAAAGACACCCGAGCGAATGGAAGGTTGTCTCTGCACATTCTTCCCTCTCTCTCTCTCTGTAACTCAAAGGCCACTCTCGTTTGTACCGGGTATCAATATTCACACTCCTCTGACCACCCCCGCTTCAATAAATATACGGAGGAGTTCGTTCAATGGTGCGGAGGGGTAAGTTTAGTGGCACCTCTCCCGGAGAAGGAGGAGTTCTGTACGAGTTTAAAAAGGCTCCTCTGAGGGAGTGAGAGTCGAGTTGGTTGGTGGGGAGGTGGTGTTCCTTCCTTGGCGTCTTAAAGAGGGACGAAGCTGGATTATATCCAAAACTCGCCCGGAAATCAGAGTTTACCATCGGCTCGCCTCGTAGATTCAGTATTGTCGTTCTCGTAATGTTGTTTGAAATTGCCTAAAAGAACGGCTGCCATTTACATACGTCACACAGATGTAGACATTGCCGTAACTTCGGTGTAGTCGAGGAATCCGACAGGCAACCATTCCCATCTCGTTTGGAATGGGGTTTTTTCTTTTATTTTAGGACGATTTAATTTAAAACGTTGCCGTTGCATCGCTCTAATCCTACCATCGTCCAAAAGGAGTCGCAAATTAGCATTCGCTGAGACTATACCTATTGGTTATGAAACCCTAAAAAAAAATCTGAAGAAAATATAGAAAACGAACCCCCCCGACATCCCTCACAGTTTCAACATTGCCGCTGTCTTTAAGAGGTGAATATATTTACATAGTTTCTCCCCAGAGGGTTTGTGGGGAGGGTGAGTTGGTAGGGAGGACGCCCGAACTCATCACAAGATATAAATCTCAGGGCTCATAACATCAACTCATTCCCTCACACACACACACACAAAAGCAAGTTTTCAGCGCCGCTGAAAACCACACGCCTCCCCTTCCTCCTCTTCCCTACACCCACCCTCCACCGCGGCATTCTTTCGCGTGTGCATCCAACACTTTTCCTCCAATGTTTACTGCCAGTTCTTATAGATATTGCCGCCGCCTGCCAATCACGGCGGAGTCTTTGCAAGGAGGGAGGGTGATAGATGCTGGACATCTTCACAATGTCCCCAGTGTCCTCCTCTTATATATATATATATATATATATATATATATATATATATATATATATATGGACACACGCGTGTAAGGAGAGAGAGAGAGAGAGAGAGAGAGAGAGAGAGAGAGAGAGAGAGAGAGAGAGAGAGAACAAAAGATCCTTTTATTTGTGTTGCGGTTAAGGTCTGGTTGAGAGGGCGTGCGACGGACCTCCGGATAGACCAACAACGGGTCTTGGCTAACGACTCAGGGACCAACGAGGGTGAGTCTTGCTAACGATTCAGGGACCAACGAGGGGAGTCTGGCTAACGACTCAGGGACCAACGAAGGTGTCTTCCTAACGACTCAGGGACCAACGAAGGGGTCTTCCTAACGACTCAGGGACCAACGAAGGTGGTCTTGCTAACGACTCAGGGACCAACGAAGGTGTCTTCCTAACGACTCAGGGACCAACGAGGGGAGTCTGGCTAACGACTCAGGGACCAACGAAGGGGTCTTCCTAACGACTCAGGGACCAACGAAGATGGTCTTGCTAACGACTCAGGGACCAACGATGGGGTCTTCCTAACGACTCAGGGACCAACGAAGGGCTGTCTTACTAACGACTCAGGGACCAACGATGGGGTCTTCCTAACGACTCAGGGACCAACGAGGGGGGTCTGGCTAACGACTCAGGGACAAACAAAGGATCTTGATAACGACTTAGGAAAAAAATAATGCTCGAACGTTATGAATCTTGGGCTAATTATAACGTCATAAATCACTCACAAAATAATCCATGAACCTGAATAACTCGTTTCCACCAAAGATGTAATTCGCATCAGAGTGATTAAAGGACTATAATGAAACTGTTTCCGAGGTAAAGAAGAAAGAGAAAGAAAAAGAAAGTATACATGAAGATCACAACTTCAAAACAAAAAAAAAGGGGGATTAAGATTAATATTTGCGGAAAAATATAATTCTCTCTCTCTTTCTCTCTCTCTCTCTCTCTCTCTCTCTCTCTCTCTCTCTCTCTCTCTCTCTCTCTCTCTCTCTCTCTCTCTCTCTCTCTTTCGGGTGTGTCGCGGGTGGGGTCAGAATATAACTCAATGTAATCCGATATTATAATGATAATGATCATAATTATACGTTCAATGTAATCCGATATTATAATGATAATGATCATAATTATACGTTCAATGTAATCCGATATTATAATGATAATGATGATAACAATACGTTCAATGGTAAATATGGTTATTCCAGTGAGCGTTGTAGCGGGTAAAATCCGCGTATTGTGTATTGTTGTAATCAGCCGGTCGAATCCCCAGTGGGCAATACGCTCCGCCATCGAACAACGTAACAATACACACAACGGATCCGTGATCCAGTATGTCCCACGATCCTTAGGCTTGGCCCCAACCACGGCGCAGCTCACACACACACACACACACACACACACACAGAGTGGAGACATTAAACAAATACTGTTCAGTTGTGTCCCTCATTCGTGGTGCATTCACGCCCATATCACCACACTCCATGGCCCGTGGTCCCGCGGCTCTGCGCTGCCTGTTCTCTTGACCTGGGGAATAAAATCCCCCTCTTAACTCCAAGGGCTGTCGTGACGTGCAGTCGTTGTTATCAGGACGTCCGATCTCTCTCTCTCTCTCTCTCTCTCTCTCTCTCTCTCTCTCTCTCTCTCTCTCTCTCTCTCTCTCTCTCTCTCTCTCTCTCTCGTTCTGGTGGTGAACTGAGCCTCCCCGAGTAAGAAAGAGGTGTTTTGGTATCGTTCTATCAACTTCGGTATAGACACCCACCCACGTACCTCTTTGCCGTTTCCTGAGTGAGCGAGGTAGCGCCAGGAGTGGATGAACGGTCTCAGTGGCTCCTCACATCCAGTTTGTATGTTTGTCATGTATGATACACCGAAACCAGACGTCCCTCATTCACAACCAGGTCCCACAGGCCTAGCTCAGTCCTTTGGCAGAGCGTCGCCCCCTCTAATACCACCTCACTCCAATTCTCTTTATCCCATGCTCGCATCTCACCCTCCTGAAGAATGTTCAGGGGCCCCCTTTACAGCTCAAAGCATCCTTCAGTCCATCATTCCAGTCTATTTTTTTCCTCAGTATTCCCTCACTCCCTCCGCCACTCCTGACACGTACAGAACATTCGTAGTCACTTTGCCTTCACTTATCCTCTCCGCATGACCGAACCGTGGATAAGTCTGTGGGGGTTTTGGGCCGTGGGTGGATGGCTCCGTTGTGGGCGCGTGGCCATGGACGTTTGGACTGTGCTTGATAAATGAAAAGCCTTTCCCCCAAACAGCGTCTTGTTGTTTCGTTCCCCTGAAGACTTTCGAGCTGATTCATGTTTTCGTGCCAGTTCGCCTGGAAGTGGGAGTGTTGAAATTTGCTTGAACTCGATGGGGGACTAGCCTTCACTAGAAGGGTGTTGGGGACTAGCTTTTACTAGAAGGGTACTAACTAGCCTGGACTAGATGGGTACTAGTAGGAACTAGATTGGGACAGTTCTGAATTAATGGGAACTAGTCTGAACTAGAAGGGTAGTAAAATGAACTAGGTGGACTAGCATCAGAACTAGATGGGAACGAGCCTGAACTAGAAGGGTAGTAACATGAACTAGGTGGACTAGCATCAGAACTAGATGGGAACGAGCCTGAACTAGAAGGGTAGTAACATGAA
This sequence comes from Panulirus ornatus, assembly GCF_036320965.1. Lineage (NCBI taxonomy): Eukaryota > Metazoa > Arthropoda > Malacostraca > Decapoda > Palinuridae > Panulirus > Panulirus ornatus. Next base: position 568,390 of record NC_092276.1, read on the forward strand.
CTAGGTGGACTAGCATCAGAACTAGATGGGAACGAGCCTGAACTAGAAGGGTAGTAACATGAACTAGGTGGACTAGCATCAGAACTAGATGGGAACGAGCCTGAACTAGAAGGGTAGTAACATGAACTAGGTGGACTAACATCAGAACTAGATGGGAACGAGCCTGAACTAGAAGGGTAGTAACATGAACTAGGTGGACTAGCATCAGAGCTAGATGGGAACTAGTCTGAACTAGAAGGGTAGTAACATGAACTAGGTGGACTAACATCAGAACTAGATGGGAACTAGCCTGAACTAGAAGGGTACTAGCGTGAACTAAACAGGGATTAACACGAACAAGATTGGAACGAGAATGAACTAAACTCATGACGACCAATTTCCTTCCTCTTCTCTTGTATTTATTCTTATTCTTTTTTTTCACCACGTCATTGGGATCTAATGGTGACCATCAGGCCAGACAGGCGGTAACCCAGAATTCGAGTCAGGCATGTGATATATGCATTACAAAGTTGAATTAAGTGAGACAGCGTCAGGTCAGATGCAAATGTTACCCCCCCCCCCCTGTGTTGTGAGGGCGTGAGTTAGAGTTGACTCTCTCTCTCTCTCTCTCTCTCTCTCTCTCTCTCTCTCTCTCTCTCTCTCTCTCTCTCTCTCTCTCTCTCTCCCCGAGGTTGGATGTAGTGGGCGGAAAGCATGGCCTTCGACCAGGGAGGTGTATATTACCGCCCACTACCCGCTTGGTGGGGTGGAGGGGTGGAAGGGTGGTTTCGTGAGCGTTGTTGACGGCTGCGCAGCGAGCCAACGGTTCAGTGGTTGTCAAGTGTTACTCCTTTGGCTTCAGAGAGCTGTCTTTTCCTGGCGCGCCTCACCCCACACACGCACCCACTGCTGCCTTGCAGCCCAGCGAACGTGCAATCTCTCCATTTCCCCCGCGTGATTCATGGCATCACATAACTCTCACAAAGACACACACACACACGCAAGACTCGTTCTTCGTAACTGCATTTGTCTGCGGCGAGCGCTACGCGCTAGTCGCGCCCTCTGGTAAAAGTTCGATGTACAGACTCACTCTATCTCTCTCTCTCTCTCTCTCTCTCTGGTAGGTTTTGGGGGCTTAAAGACCGTACAACAGAGCCGCCCCAATCTAGCTATATCCCCTGACAGAGACAGCGCTCAGCATGATGGAACTGCTGGCTTCGACTCCCTCCGTGAGGTCACACACACACACACACCCACCCACCCACCCACCCACACACACACACACACACACACACACACACACACACACCCTAACACACACACACACACACACACACACACACACACACACACACACACACATGCTAGAGGGAGGTGTGGGAGGAGGAGGAGGAGGAGGAGGAGGCGCGCGTGGCGGAAGGACCCCCCCCGCTGGCTGACGAGGCATGCCTCCCTCCCTCAGCATGCAGAGGACGACGCACGGCCGAGGAAGAGCCTCTCCTCTGATCGATGGGAGAGTCGCCGTCGTCTCTCCCCAGATTCGCCCAGACGCATCCAGCTAAGCCAGGACACGTACGAAGGAAGTTTATGGTCGCAGACGTTTGCTGGCCGCTGTGTATGAGATTTCCTCAAGTTCTTTTTTGGGGGGAGGAGAAGGATGTTGTGTTCAGGGTATCTCAGAGACGTGGAGGGACTGTGTGTGTGTGTGTGTGTGTGTGTGTGTGAGACGTGGAGGAACTGTGTGTGTGTGTGTGTGTGTGTGTGTGTGTATGGGGGTTCCTCAGGGTATCTTGGAGACGTGGAGGGACTGTGTGTGTGTGTGTGTGTGTGTGTGTGTGTGTGTGTGTGTGTGTGTGTGTGTATGTGTATAGGGGTTCCTCAGGGTATCTTGGAGACGTAGGGGGTAGGGAGACTGAGTCTGTGTATGTGTGAGTGTTTACCCCCTGAGAGGCGAGGGAGTGAACCCCCCATCCCCCTGATTCAGGAGCCGAAGGATTCCTGGTGTTGGCTCTGTGTCTCGCTTTCCCAGAGCAGGAGGTGCCAAAGACCTCCTTTCTAAATCAAACGGGATAGAAAAAAAAAGAAAACAAGAGTCCATTGTCAGTGGCACAGTGTTCGTGCCAGTGTTCTTAAGAGAAACCTCATCTATGATGCTTACGAAGATGGTCTGGCATAGCTCTCTCTCTCTCTCTCTCTCTCTCTCTCTCTCTCTCTCTCTCTCTCTCTCTCTCTCTCTCTCTCTCTCTGTCTTCCTGAAGGGGAAACTTTGCCCTAATCTTTACCACGAGCTGGCGAACAGATTGGGAGAGTCTGGTAGCTCTGTGACGTATACCATGAGAGTCTGGCTGCTCTGTGGACGTATACCATAAGTGTCTGGCTGCTCTGTGGACGTATACCACGAGAGTCTGGTTGCTCTGTGGACGTATACCAAGAGAGTCTGGCTGCTCTGTGGACGTATACCAAGAGAGTCTGGCTGCTCTTTGGACGTATACCATGAGTGTCTGGTTGCTCTGTGGACGTATACCACGAGAGTCTGGCTGCTCTGTGGACGTATACCACGAGAGTCTGGTTGCTCTGTGGACGTATACCACGAGAGTCTTGTAGCTCTGTGGACGTATCCCACTGGATAAACTCGAAGCCATTCTGGGGTAAATGAGGGTTGAAGGACGGATGTAAAAGAAATGGCCAGACATCTTTTCCACTCAAGAGGGAGGGGATGGTGGCTGCATTCCAGAACCACGGTGGCTCCTCCGTCTGTGTTGAGTTCTCTCGAAGTAGGTGTGCGTCAGACTTCGAAGCTGCCGTTTAAGCGGGCCTGAGGATCGAAGAGGTTTGCCAGGGCGTCCTCTACCACTGATGGTGTGTGGGCGAGATGTCCTGTCTTCAGCTTCCGTTTTTTTTTTTGTTTTTTTTCTCCTGTCTCTCACTGTCTGTCTCTTTTTCTGTCTGTCTGTCTGTCTGTCTGTTTCAGTCAAAGGCATTTTCGTAAGTGGAGGAAGTGCTGTGATTCTCTTCCTACTTACTCTCCTTTTTTCTCCCATAGGTTTAGCTGAGTGCGAAACGCGTCACTCTCCTTTTTGTCCACAGACGCGCGTCTCGCAACAAAGCTCCGTCTCAAATGTGATAGATTTGCTCGCGTCCAAATTTCTCTGAGTTCTCGACTGTAAACTCACAACTTTCGCCCGAAGCTCTCCCAAAAGGGGTTATGTAAATATATCCGCCTTTGTTCTTAAACCCTCTAACTCTAGCTGGGTTTTTATTGGGGTTTTTTCGTAAAGAAAAGAAAAAATCAGCTTTGTTTAATAGAGAAGAAATTGTGTTGCTGGTGTTAAGAGAAAGAGGTCCTTAGTGTGTTTAATTCCAGGTTCTAATCTGCATTTCTCATTTTTTTTCCCCCTCCTATCCATCTCTGGTGCATTTGCATATGCAGTGTGAATGTAAGCGTCGGGATGTGGGGGGTAGAGGATGATTACAATGGTTAATCTTCTTTACGATTTTGTACAGGGATGAGGTTTACGGAGGATATGCGCGCGCGCGCACGTCCGTCCGTCCGTCCGTCCGTCCGTAACTGCATGAACTATTACGACTATTGGGTAGGAACGTAGAGAAGCTTGAGGTGGGGGATGGAATAAAAAACGGAAGCGCATTGTAAATTCTCTTCCAAATGGGCGATAATAACAAGTCGGCTTACAGTTTTAGCTTCGGTTCATAAATACGAGCGGCGTTTTCAGCAACTCCCTATTGCTTGCTTGAAAAGCATCCGATTCTCTTCATATATATATATATATATATATATATATATAGATAGATAGATAGATAGATAGATAGATAGATAGATAGATTCATGAAATCCCTGGCGCAAATACGTGAAGTCCGTATATACCCATCGAGGTCCAAACTTGCCTTTTCGAGCTGAATTTCACTCCCTTCGGAAGGGCTTTATTGAAAGAGGGGCCCTTGGAAAAATATGGTGTATCTGCCCGACACACACACACACACACACACACACACACACACACACACACACACACACACACACACAGGAAATAAGCTGCTGGAATGTATGCATGAGAGAGGCTTGTGGGGCCAGCCTCGCCTCACCTTGACCTATCGCCAAAAAACCCAGATCAGG
>NC_092276.1:575000-577500 GCF_036320965.1 Panulirus ornatus
TACTCCTCCTCCTCTCATACTGGACGCACGTATACCCCTCCTCCTCCTCCCCTACTGGACGCATGTATACTCCCCCTCCTCCTCCCATACTGGACGCAAGCATACTCCTCCTCCTCCCATACTAGACGCACGTATACCCCTCCTCCTCCTCCTCCTCCTCCCATACTGGACGCACGTCATCGGAACAGATAACATCATTTGATATCATCAGCGTTTGAAGTAACGGAGGTGTGATGGTCCGTTCGTGCATTGTGTCCAATTGTTTTACAGTGAAATAAGGTGTATAAAAATGATGGACTTAACGATATATAATGATATATAATGCCGTCCTGATATATATATATATATATATATATATATATATATATATATATATATATATATATATATATATATATATATATATATAATGATATCCTGATATATGAAGATATCCTGTGTGATTATATTTTCAAGGCTTTTTTTTGTGTGTGTATGTATTCTGTCATGTTTGTAGTATTATGGGAATATTCTAATAATCATTCATCAATTTATTCATAATTACCGCAGGACCAATTATTGTACGAGAGTCCTCGCGTTCAGCAAGGCCCTTCGTAAGGCTCCTGTAGCCAAAGGGGCTTCCCAACTCGAAGTTGGAAGGGAATGTAGATGCCTTGGGTGTGAGACGTTCTTCGATGAGGCTACACTCCCTGGTGATACAAACCTCCTACCCGTGGTGTCAACTTACGCAGGCCTCCGGAGTACAGTCGTAACACACACGTGTGTGTGTATGTTGTAACCAAACCACTTTCAAAACCAACCCTTCCCTCTCCATTGGCGGACGTCCCCACCTACCCACCCACCCACCTCCCCACCGTCACCTTGCGATGCATCATTATATAGATATGATTCCTTATTCTCTCTCTCTCTCTCTCTCTCTCTCTCTCTCTCTCTCTCTCTCTCTCTCTCTCTCTCTCTCTCTCTCTCTCTCTCTCTCTCTCTCTCTTCTCTCTCGCATATCTACATGTCTGAACCCACACTGTTAATGAGACATCATCATCTTACTTCCTTCTTCTTCTCTTCGTCTTCTTCTTCTTCTTCTTCTTCTTCTTCTTCTTCTTCTTCTTCTTCTTCTTCCTTCCTTCCTTCCTTCCTTCCTAACTTTCTTCCTCTCTTCATCTTCTTCCTTCCTTCCTTCCTTCCTTCCTGTTCATCTTCTCCTTCTTCCTTCCTTCTCCTATTCATCTTCTTTCTTCCGTCCTTTCTTCATTCCTTCCTTCCTCTTCATCTTTCCCTTCCTTCCTTCCTTCCTTCCTTCCTTCCTCATCGCCTACCGGACTCCATGTAGGGCCACCTCCACAAATCACACCAAGGGTCACTGTTATCATACTTGCAATCGCTTGAAGTTCGTCTCTTGTTAAACGCTTACCACCGCTTGATCAAAGACCTTCTATTATTATTTCTTTTTTGACTTTGTCTTTAATTGAAGGGGAAGATGAAAAATTGGGTGGAATTTTTGTCAATTTTCTGGCATTCCTCTCTTACTGGGTTTTTAATTAAAGGTTTTGTTTTCGTTGATTTACTGATAACTGAAAAGAAACGGATTTTGTCCACTTTCCTTTATTCTCTTCGTCTTTCTCGCTGTGGCCTTTTAGCTGTGACCCCTCCACCTTCCCCCCCTCGATATGACCCTTGAGCTTTGACCCTGTGACTGTGACCCCTATGGCTGTGACTCATTGTTTGGGGCTGTGACCTTCTTTTCGTGACTCATCGCTCGGAGCTGTGACCCCCCAACCCCCGCCCTAGCTGACTCATTGCTTAGAGCTGTGACCCCCTGGCTGGGGCTCCCGAGTTGTGACCCCTCTTGCTATGACCCTCCTGGTTTTGACCCTTAAGTGTGACCCCTGGTTGTGAGCCTTACGTTCTGACCCTTACGTGACCTCCTAGCTGTGACGACCCCCCCCCCCTTGGCTCTGACCTTCCCATGCAGTGACCATCCTTACAGTGACCCGCAGCTGTGACCCCTTCGGCCATCATGCTCGACCCAAGAACACACCTCTCCCTGTTTTCCCATTATCTGTGACCTCCTAGCAGCGACCCGGTGGTTATGAACCCACTTGAGCGAGGTCACACAGTCACCCTTCCCCTGAACTCCAGTGTAGTCTCATTTCCTGATATGGAAACTAAATCATTTTTTAACTGGGGTTTTTAAGGAATTTCTTCCAAAGGAAATTCTTCCATGACTGTTGTAGCTGTACGGCAAAAACACCTACTATTTTCACCACTCCTCTGGCCCAGCTCACAACGACTGTAGCAGAATCAGACAAACGTTACAACACACCCAGTCAACAATGATGTATATATATATATATGTTCCTATGAGTCCACGGGGAAAATGGCACACGATAAGTTCCCAAGTGCACTTTCGTGTAATAATCACATCATCAGGGGAGACACAAGAGAGAAATATAACAGTCAGTTGATATACTGTTATACTGTTGTATTTCTCTCTTGTGTCTAC
>NC_092276.1:582500-587500 GCF_036320965.1 Panulirus ornatus
AAATTAAGTAGGTCGGGAAATACAATCCAACTTTCAACATTCCTTCAATTTTCTTTTTTCTTTTCTTCTCTTTTTTTTTTACAGCCCTGTAAGACAATAAAAATCGAGAGATCCGGCCATAAAAAAGAAGAAGAGGGTTGAAATGTTTAGAAAGAAAAAAAAGGTATTAAAAAACAAACATTTCGTATTCTTTCTTTCTTTTTTTTTCCCCCAGTTCATCCGCAGTTGTGAGAGGAGGAGGAGGAGGAAGGGAGGGAGGGAGGAGGGGTTGGTCGGTCGTCCCCCCGGTTTTTGATACGATTCTGTGATTTGGGAAAGCCTAAAAGAACGATGAACTCGGATGGGGCCTCAGCCAGCTCTCTCTCTCTCTCTCTCTCTCTCTCTCTCTCTCTCTCTCTCTCTCTCTCTCTCTCTCTCTCTCTCTCTCTCTCTCTCTCTCTCTCTAACACACACACACACACACACACACGCGCACTTGCAATTTGTCTGTCTATTCATACTTCTATCTGTATAACTGTCTATCTATCTATCTATCTATCTATGTGTCTATCTATTTATCTGTCTATCTATCTGTCTATCTATCTATCTTTCAATCTGTTTATTACTTTTCTCCTCCAGTCCCGATATTCGTGAGGTGGATCAAGTACACACACACACACATACACACACACACACAACACACACACACACACATACACACACACACACACACACACACACACGAAAGAAATTACGGTCCTTAAACGAGTTTCTGGCGGGTTTCTTGTGTCACTACAATAAGAGTCTGTTTCCCTGTTTCAGATGTCCCACAATTCGCATTGGCGTTAAAGAACAGAGGAAAAAAGAAAATATTAAGAGAGAGAAAACGAAGACGGGGCGCGCCTCGTTTTCTTTCGCTCCTTCTTTTCTTCAAAGGCAAAAAAAATAATGTGGACACAATGGTGTTCTTGTTGTGGGTTTGTCTTCTCTTTTCTCTCTCTCTGTTCCTCCTCGGTCTGAGGCGGAGAATCGTCGGCAAAAGACGCGTCGTTCCGGGGTGAATTATGGACCGCGGAGGGAAACCCCCCTCCCCTTCCCCCCCTCCCCGCGAGATGATGCATTGTAGGCCTGGGGTGATTCGTCATGTAGGCCTGGGGTGATTCATAGCAGGCCTCCGTGGTTGCTTCGAAGACGCGGTGATTCGCCGTAGGCTTCGGTGGTTCGTCCGTAGGCTTCAGTGGTTCGTCGTAGGCTTCAGTGGTTCGCCCGTAGGCTTCAGTGGTTCGCCCGTAGGCTTCAGTGGTTCGTCCAAGGCTTTAGTGGTTCGTCTTAGGCTTCAGTGGTTCGTCATAGGCCTCACTGATTCATAATAGACCCCAGCGATTCCTCGTAGGCTTCAGTGGTTCATAATAGACCCCAGCGATTCCTCGAAGGCTTCATTGGTTCGACATAGGCCTCACTGATTCATAATAGACCCCCAGCGATTCCTTGTAGGCTCCAGTGGTTCATAATAGACCCCCAGCGATTCCTCGAAAGCTTCATTGGTTCGTCATAGGCCTCACTGATTCATAATAGACCCCCAGCGATTCGTGATTCACCATAGACCTCATATGTACGGCAACGTTCCGAACCTCCGGATGAGGAGCAATGTTTGAAGTGTCATGTAAACACGATTTTCTCTCACCAGAACAAATGGATAATGTGTTTTGTATATGTCGAGAAAGTTATTTGTCGCCTGTGTTTGTCCTTCTCTGGGGGGGGGGGGGGGGAGACTTACGCCTGTATGTATGTGTGTATGTATATGTATGTGTGTATGTATATATGTGTGTGTGTGTATGTGTGTGTGTGTGTATGTGTGCGCCATGTAACGGGGAATCAACTGCACTCAGTGGGAGATGTGTGGAAATAAAAAGAGCGTGGTTGAGAGAGCAGAAGAGGGTGTTTTGAAGTGGTTTGGGCACATGGAGAGGATGAGTGAGGAAAGATTGACCAAGAGGATATATGTGTCGGAGGTGGAGGGAACAAGGAGAAGAGGGAGACCAAATTGGAGGTGGAAAGATGGAGTGAAAAAGATTTTGTGTGATCGGGGCCTGAACATGCAGGAGGGTGAAAGGAGGGCAAGGAATAGAGTGAATTGGAGCGATGTGGTATACCGGGGTTGACGTGCTGTCAGTGGATTGAATCAAGGCATGTGTATGGGGGTGGGTTGGGCCATTTCTTTCGTCTGTTTCCTTGCGCTACCTCGCAAACGCGGGAGACAGCGACAAAGTATAAAAAAAAAAAAAAATATATATATATGGAAATCTGTTGAATCAAGGGTAAAAACTCATCTACCTAAAGTTGATTTCTGCGTTCGGGTTTTTCATTAGTAATCTACTAAGAGCAGTGGGTTGGGCGAGGGGTGGGTAGAGGGTGAGGTGGTGGTGGAGTGGATAGATTGGACGAAGAGCTGAGCCTGGATCACACACACACACATACACACACACACACACATACACACACAGTACGGTATAAAAACGGATTCCCCCCCCCCCCCCCTTGATGCAGTGGGGAGGAGTAGGAGAGTGGGGGAAAAAAAAGGAAAAACAGAGAATGAAAGGATATTCACTTTTATTTGGGAGCTTAAAGATTTGTAGGGAATGTTTTCACTCTTTAATAAAAGATCTTCCCGTTTTTTTTTTTTATGTCTTTCCCCGTTTTTTTTTAATGTCCCTTTTTTTTTCATGGGATGGTAAAGAGAAAGGGTAATAGGGGCATTTTTTTTTCCTAGGTGTAAGAGGGTTAGGTCATTTACATATAGTACTTTCTCTGTGTTGCCTCGTATTATTCATAGTCCGTTTTGCCTGTGTGTTTGTGCCTGTCTATATATCCTTGTCTCTTTGTGAGAGTGGATGCTTTACCACCTGTCTAATTGTCCGCTTCTCTGTCTGTCTCCTTCTCTGTATACCTGTCTGTCTGTCTGTCCACCTGCTCGTCTCCTCGCCTGTCTATCTCTCCACTTGTCTGTCTGCCTGCATGTCTATCGCTCCACCTGTCTGTCTGCCTGCATGTCTATCGCTCCACCTGTCTATCCGCCTGCATGTCTATCCGTCCCAGTGTCTGTCTTTTCATTTATCTGCTCACCTGTCTGTCCATCAGCTTGTGGTGAGAGCATGGTCGTGGGTCAAAGGTCAAAGGTCAGGGTATCAGAGATAATAAAAGTTAGGAATTACACTCCGGAAGTAACATATTTCTCAACCTGTAAGATATACAAATGAGTTATTATTTTTATTATTATTATTATTATTATTATTATCATTATTATTATTATTATCATTATTATTATTATTATTATTATTATTATCATTATTATTATTATTATTATTATTATTATCATTATTATTATTATTATTATTATTATTATTATTATTATTATCATTATTATTATTATTATTATTATTATTATTATTATTATCATTATTATTATTATTATTATCATTATTATCATATATATATATATATATATATATATATATATATATATATATATATGTATCGGGTTTTCTCTGGCATTCGTTTGTGATAGCACACACACACACACACACACACACACCTAAACAACCTGTTACGAACTCAGTACTTATTCGAGCAAGGTCGCCAGTAACATATATATATATAAATACGTTACAAACACCATACTGACCCTTGTCTTTGCAAGGACGTTAGATTTGTTATATCGCACAGCTCAGGATAGCGCCACCCGACCTGTGAGGTATATTGTCGTGGTCTTTGATCTGACATCGTACCGCCATGATCAAGGGTCGTCGTCCCACACATGTTCTCGTGGGAATAATCACATTTCCACTTTGCATATTCATGGACTAATTAACTACCTTCCCGCCCCCCCCCCCCCCCCCCAACAAAAGCTTTACCTTCCGTCCCTCCACTTCATGAAGTGGACCCATCTCACACACTTCAAGCTGTCCAGCTGTCCGAGAGGTTGAGAAATGTGGTGCCGTCCCTCCCCCCCCGATCTCCATAAGTATACATATGCATACACAGGGTATACTTATGTATACAGAGGGTATTCATATGTATACACAGGGTATACATATGCAAAGAGGGTATACATATGTATACAGAGGGAATACCTATGTATACACAGGGTATACATATGTATACACAGGGTATACATATGTATACACAGGGTATACATATGCATACAGAGGGTGTACATATGTAGAAGAGGGTATACATGTGTATACAGAGGGTATACATATGCAAAGAGGGTATACATATGTATACAGAGGGAATACCTATGTATACACAGGGTATACATATTTATACACAGAGTATACATATGTATACACAGGGTATACATATGCATACAGAGGGTTATATAGATATCTTCTGATGATCTGCTTCTCCTTGTGTGTAATTGAGGTCTTCACAGGGGGACAAGAAAAAATTTCACGTACCTGTTCACGGTACATTATCCTCACACTCGCGCAATTAGGTGGAACGCCTGTGTAGTGGCATTTACATAGGGGCAAAAAAAGGAGGGAGGGATGGGAACAAAAAAGAAACGAACGCTCAAATTACAGAAGTATTGGTCTAATGAACGCGCTCGGTCGTGTGTATGGGAGAGCGGCGACTGAGGAAGTGGTGGTGTGCACAGAGCATTACACTGGTGAGGAGTGACGTGGTGGAGGATGTGTGGTTCAAGCGTCTTCTTTGGAGAATGTTCAAAGTGAGAGAGTCACTTTGGAACAAGTGGTTGGGGTTTGGAGGGGGGAAGGCGGGGGTGCGGTTTATGGATCCGGAAAAAGCGTTTGATAAGGTTCACAGAGATGCCTCGAGTGAGGTGCGACGAATATAGGATTGTGGAAGGAGAGAAAGAGAGAGAAATTGTAGGCTGGCTCTCTCTCTCTCTCTCTCTCTCTCTCTCTCTCTCTCTCTCTCTCTCTCTCTCTCTCTCTCTCTCTCTCTCTCTCTCTCTCTCTCACACACACACACACAAGCAGGGTCGAAGGGCCGGGCAT